>NC_051154.1:281917509-281958571 GCF_013339745.2 Dermacentor silvarum
CTTTAAAATATAAATGTTTCAATGTACCCGATTTTCTGTGAATGAATACTATAAATAAAACATTTACCGAGGAAGAAATATGTTTGTCACATGCGTTTGACTGCTTGGAACACTCGCCTTTATTACTAAAATAGGCCAGGGATAAATTATTTGATAAGTCATTCTGGGCCAACAATCAAAATGGAGTGCATAACACGAGGATTTTAAAGGGAGAAATGCTCTCCTGACGTCCCTATCTTGCATATACAGCTCGACATCTTCGAACGCGTGGCGCAGCAGATTCGTCCTTTTGTGCAAAAAAAAAAAAAATACCGAGGGGCTTCTTTACGTTTTACATTTCTTGGTGTCGTTGAAATGTGCCAGGGCTTAGCAAAGCCCCTTCTTAGTCGATAAGTTTCAGTGTCACCGGCGGGAGCGTCTTGTGCAATCTCTCTGCGGCATATTCAGCTTCTACTTCGCCGACCTGCTACCAATACCATATCGTCTTGGTCCGTCACAGTCTCGTCACAGTCTCGCTGTCGAAGCAGAAGTTGAAGAGACTGCGAAGAGCTTGTTGAGCAAAGCTCGCTTCAGAGAAGCGACCCAAACCGACAAGGTACGCATGCAGAGAAGTGGCGAGGGAGGCGCCCTAACGTGTTTGTGTCGCGTCAAATAGTCATATAACGTTTATCAATCGCAAACGTTTGTCGAGCGCAAATAAGCGTTCGTTAACTTAAGTAGTTTTTAATAAGTGGTAAGTCAACCTAATAAGTTGCTGTTTGTAACGCTTCCCATAACAAACGGTGCAGTCGATCGCTTCGTCCGCTGTTTTGTCTGCAGCGGTGCCCAGCGCGCGCCATGTTGTCGGCTGCTGTGCCTTCGCAGTCTCCCGTTTTTTCTCACGAGACGCATGTCGTGTATAACTGCAGAGAGAAAGCACACTATCTGAAAAGTGCACGAATTATTTTGACGTTACTAGAACGTGTTTGTAGTAGAACGTTAGTAGACGAAGTTATTCACCAAAACACTTGCCTGTGACGGAATGATCTTCCCATATTCTGGCTCCTACGTTCGGTACCCACAGCTCGCCGTTCACGGTCGCTCGTTTGACGGCAACTGCCCATTTCCGTTTGTGCGCTTCATTCAATGGAAAACGAAACATTTTTTTTACTTTCACGGAAGAGTTCGCGCACCTTAATGCCAAGCAGCCAACCATAATCACGTTGCAGAAGCGTGTTTCTTTCGCGAACAGCTTGAAATCGCACTGTAGAAACTGCTGACAAGGCTGAACGAAGCAACAGAAGCGCTAACCCTCGAACCGGAACTCGCTAGCTGACGACATCGTCATTTTGCTATCCACCCATAGTAACGCCATAGTAAGCGTGGGAACAGGAGTCCTTATCCTGCCTACTAAGTGTGAAGAGGGGTTGCTGATCACTCCTAGTAGGCGTGATCGGTAAGCGTGGAGAAATATCTCGGGTAGAACTAAGCGTGTAAAAATAACCGAAACGCACATAAGCGTGGATTTTTTTAGAGTGTATTTAACTTGACTGCGCGAGTAATTTACTTTTTTCGTTACTCTTATTCTTGAAAGCATGGTGCTATTACCCGCGTACCCATGCGAATACCGTTATTTTACGTTATTTCCTTGCGTGGGCTCATTTAGCGCGTTTCTACGCACGCACAGTTACCGCATTACCGTTCCCAAACTCAGCACCGGAGCTAGGCCGCGCTGATGAGTTTGACACGTTAGTTTCTGCATTCTCTTGCTGCCCAAGCACAAAGGCAACGCTTAAAGATGGGTAAACTCCATGCTGCCCTCGCTGTTGTAGTTAAATATACTTTAAGCGCTTCGCGTGGAAACTGAACGCAAAAAAAACTACAGCGCGTAGCAGATTTTCCCTTCTAATTTCTTTCTTCTCATTCTTGTAAATCTCCATTGTCCTTTTCGTTTCCATTCTTTGCATCCAATTCACGGTCTCTATTTCTCTCACTTTCTTTCTGATGATCCCTGGTTGTCTATTTACAGTTTCGATTATCCTGTACTTGGTTGCCAACTTCCTTGACCTCTTCCTCCATTCTGTGTCCACGCTTTTCATGTAGAGATACTTGTGCACTTTAGCCGCTCATTTATTTTCATTCATGTTCCTGAGCCTTTCTTCAAAACTAATTTTGCTCTGTGCTTTTCTGACTTCAAAAGAGGCCCAACCCATGTCACCCTGCACTGCCTTATTTGTGGTATTACCAAACTCGCCCATATATCCGAGTTTAAGCCTATAATGGCATTTGCGAATGTTAGGGCTGGTACCATTACTCCTTTCCAGATTCCACGCACCACCTCATACTTATTGTGGCCCCACAGTGCTCTGTGTTTCATTATTTCTGCATTCCGCTTCCCCTTTATTTTCAGATTATCTTGGTGGTTGCTTGAGTAATTCTTTCCTTTGTTTATGTGCACGCCGAGGTACTTATATTGCTTCACTATGGGTATTACTTGCTGTTGAATTGACAACACGAAGTTACTCGTGTGTTCATTGAAGATCATAATTCCTGATTTCTCGGTGCTAAACTTAAGACTTACGATTTTTCGCTGCATTCCCACAGATATTCGCAAGTATCTGTAAATCTTTTTTATTGTCCGCTAGTAGCACAATGTCGTCTGCGTACATCAGTCCAGGGACCTTCTGTTGCACCATTTGTCCATTACGCATGTAGGATAAATCGAAACCTAATTCGCTGTTTTCCAGTCGTCTTTCTATACCCTTGACGTAAAGCGTGAACAACAATGGTGACAGAGGGCATCCTTGCTTCAATCCTTGGTGAATTCCCACCATTTCATTTCCTTTTCTACCTTCACATACCACTTGTACTTGGTTGTCTCTATATATCTCCCTCAGCAGCTCCACGAAATCGTCATCTATGCCTTCGTATTGAAGAATATCCCAAAACAATTCCCTTTCTACATTGTCATAAGCTCCTTTAATATCTAGAAATGCTATCCATAAAGATCTTTCCTGAGCTACTGAAATCTGTATGCACTGAGTTAGTACAAACATATTGTATTCTAAGCGTCTGCCTGGCCTGAACCCAATCTGTAGTTCCCCCAATACATCGTTTTTCTCCACCCACTTCGACAGTTCTAATTTTATGGCTTGCATTGCCATTATATACATGGCTTGCACTCACGTCACTTCCGCCAATGCTGGGTTAGGTTTCCGCCATACCGGAGCACCACCATATGGCACCACGCTGTTAGTCGTATGCGAATGGCACTGTTTTGCAATGGCTATTTGCGCAGTTGTTGGGTGTTGCAACCGCAGTAAAAGCAGCTCGAGGAAGGAGTCGGCCAACACGAACCTTTTTCGGCTTCCGAATGTTGTGGAATGGCAAGACGAACGAACGAAAGCACTTAGCTCGAAGCGGCGCAGCCTATGGCTTGCGCGTATAAAGCGTGCTGATCTCAAGGGCGATCTCCCAAACATTCGAGTGTGCGGCGCCCACTTCGTAACAGCTAAGCCTGCGCAATATTACATAATGCGCACTTAACGCTGCACTAGAATCACATTTGTTTGCATTTGTAGGAAGACCGTCCAAGCTCTGTGAAGAAACGAACCCGAACTGGGCGCCAACGCTTTTGCTAGGCTACAAAGCAAATAATGAAGGCACTGCGCGCTACGAGCGTGCTGCAAGGCGATGGTTTAAACGAACGACTCCCGAGGTCGACGCGGTGACCGCTGCACCGGCAAGAGCTTTTGGAGTCGGCGCAACGCCACCCGAAAACCGCTACGACGACGGTGACGACGACCGCACATACACAGACAGCCCGTTGAAAACTGTTGAAATCAAAACATACATGTAAACAATGCAGAAATATCGATCCAAATAAAGCATGGAAAGTACGCACATCATTCTCCCAGCCACAAAACACTCGCGCAAGCTGCATATCCTGTTTGAAAATTTTCAGACCCTAGCACATAAACTCCGCTTTTGCGTGATTGTTAAATGGACAGTATCAGTTCGTTTCTTCTCTGCACCAAGCTCCAATCTTGCGTGTCTCCTGCACGCACCACTGACTAACCAGGGAATGCCTCTGAATGTTATAAACAAAATGCGGCATGGAAAACGGGGGCTGCAGCCTACATCTCCTAGTGGGAGCACCTTTTCTCCTTGCAGCCGCTTCGCCGACAGTGTTTTCACCCAACCGCTTGTGAAGTAGTTGTGGAATTCAAGCGATTTATAAGCCTTCATTTCCTCCAGTGTCGCGAAGCTTGAAGAGAAAACTAGGCAGTTTACAATGCATCCGTGCGGGACCTCGGGGAAAGCGCTAACGTCCATCGTCGTATCCGCACTCAGTCGCAACGTGTACGGGTCCACATCGTCGCACAGTTTCACTTTTTCTTGATATCGTGCACGCGCCGAACTGATCAGTCCTGCGTAAAATGCCTCGTTAAACACAGGCCTACAGTAAACGGGTGGCATTTCTCGCGAGGAGCGGTGAAATCCGCTTAGAAAACACAGTGAGACCGCATAAGCGCACGCGGTCAGATGCGAAGGCGGCGCGCCCGGTGCTCCGGCATGGCGCGGACGGACGTGACGTCACGTGCAAGCCATGTATATATCACCGACGTTACTGTAACTGGCCTGTAGGCGCTCGTCTTATCCTTATCTCCTTTGCCTTTGTAGATGAGATTCATCTTGCTTTCACGCCATCCAACGGGAATTTTCTTTGTTCCAATCACTTGCTCTATGGCATTAGTCAAGGTGTGCCTTGCTTTTTGGACCGAGGTTTTTGATTAGTTGTATTGTGATTTCATCGGGTCCTGCTGCCGTGTTGTTAGGGCATTTTCTGCTGCCTTTTTCGAATAAAAGCTTTCTATGCTAAATTTTGATCTCTCTGGCCTCTCTGCTGTTGCTGGATCTGTTGTCTGAACTACGCTTTTTCTCGTGCCGAAGTTATCCCTAATAACGTCTGTGATGTACCGCATCGCATCATCTCTTTCGTATTTTACCGTCTTCATCCCTTATAGCCGTTTGCGAGTTTTTAGTTGGAGCTCCGAGCGCTTTTATATGGTTCCAGAATCTTTTTTGAGCGCCTTTGTCTCTTTTGTGAATGTTATGCACCCAACGTTCACTTGCGCATTTAATTTTCTCTTGCACGAGCTCACTCGCAACCCTTTTCTTTACGCTCTTCTATAGCTTGTTTTATTTTCTTGTTCCACCACTTACGTGGTTTCCTCTTGCCAATCCAACAATTGTTTTGCCGTGTCCGCCTTATTTCATGCTGCATAACGTCTTCCTTTCCTCCTTCCTTCCCTCCTTCCTATCTTTCCCTTCTGGTGGCAGTTGCCAGCCTTTGCTTCTCGCTTTCTCTTTCCTGTGTATATGTTTTCAAATCACATAAATAATAATAATAATAACGTTCGCCGATTCCTTACATTCCCAGACTGCTGTAGGAAAATCCTCAATTTTCTTCTCTATGTTGTTTGCGATCTCTGTTATTCGCTCGTCATTCATTTTTAAAAACTCTGAGGCTATTGGTTCATGTTCTGCTCTAGTATTTCACCCAAACTTTAATGCTAAACGTCTATGATCGCTTCCCAGGCTATTTTTTTCCATTTTCGTCTATTATCATTTGGTCTAGTTGTTCGTAGACCATTTCCGAGACTAAGGCGTAGTCGACACATGACTGCCTGTTTCCGCATTGCCACGTTACCTGTCCATGACACTTATTCTCCCTGTTAACTACTATAAGGTTCTGTTCATCACACAGATCCAGCACTAGAGAGCCGTTGTAATCAGTATATCCGTCTAAATCGTCCATGTGTGTGTTCATATCTCCCACTAATATCACCTGGCCCGATTTACTGAACTCATTAATATCGCTTCTAATGCAATCAACCAATTCCTTATTTTTTTCTCTGCTATCACTCCCTGTACATAGGTAAGCTACTCCCAGCCACGTCTTTTTACCTTGCCATGTGCCGCTAATCCATAAATGCTCTTTACATGTCTCGTTTACCCTTTGCCACTTCAGACCTCGCCCAATTAGTACGCCTACGCCTTTCCTTGACCCGGTCATTCTGTTGCACCCTTCCCATACAAAATTGTCAATAACAGGCGGCTGCTCCAAATCTCTTAGATGCGTTTCGGTCAAGGCGTACACGCTAATCGCTTCATCATTCAGCTGCGTTTGAATTTCCAGCCATTTTTCCTGCTTGCGACCACCCTGCACGTTAATGTAGCAAATTTTACCTTCTCTATTCTTATCCTTTCTGCGTCTTTTCCTGACTCCTGGTCGTCTAATTCTGCCCTTTACTGGTGTTTCGCTACGTTCAATACTTAATCCTGCTTCCAGATTGCCTGGGGCCCGCCTAAAAAAGCTACAGCTCGCGCTGCGAATCGACGTCTGACCGGTGTTGCTACCCTTTCGCTAAAATGTATCCAGTCACGCACAAAAGCGCCTTCGCGGCTTGCTCGGTGCACTTCTCGGTTGATGTCAATGACCGTAAAATCCATTGCTCTAGCTAGAGTCCAAATTTCCCTGTTTACTGCAAGAATCGCCCTTTCAATTTCATAGCCCTGCCTTTCAACCTCTGGCACCGTGCACACCGCGATTTGCACTTCCTTTGAAACATTCCGCAGCTCGGTGACCCCTTTGGCTATTTGCTTCCTGATCCCTGCTCTTCGTCCGTGCAGTATGTCTCCGCCCATTATCACCACTAGGTGTCTCTCCTCCATTGTGTCCCACATGCGTTCCTTGGCCTTCGCTATCACCTCTCTAATCGGCTTTCCCGGAAGCCCCCTAACCTGGACTCGTTCGCCTGTATACATACACCTACCCTCTCTGTTATCGCCGTTTCTACTTAACGCATGTTGGAATCCCCAACAAAGTCTACTCGATGCTTTTCTTCCCCCTCACCGCCGAAAGCTGCCCCCGAGGTCACAAAGACCTCCCCTCCTGTCTTATCCTTGCCCTTGGCTTTGTTCTCTTCCGCGGCCACGTCATCCCCCTCGTGACTACCACTGACGGTTCCGCCACTGCTCCCCGGCGTGGCGGGTTCGGCTGTGTCTGCACTCGCATCGGAGCCAGCTCCATTCACGGTGCTCGCCTCGATGGGTTCATCACTGCTTTGCTGAATGGTGGCCCTCAGCTGCATCTCTACGTTAATTAGCTTTTCTTCTACCTCCTTCCTCTGCTTCTGCTCGCTTTTAAGTTCCTTTTCTAGCTTTCCAACCCGCTTAGCTAGCTTATCTTTCTCTTGCTCGAGACGGTCTAGCCGCGACCCTAGCACACACATCCTACAGATAAAATCTGCACCGTTCGCTTCGCGTGCAGACTTAAACCGCGTTTCTTCCAACGCGTAAGAACGCTCGCACTCAGAACAACGCACGCGTGGGTTTCCCCGAGTACCAACCATCATCTCGTACTAACAAGGCGTGGATGTGACAAAAAAAAAAGAAAACAATTTGTTACCTACTTTTACCTAAGCGAGAAGACCAAGAAAGTGAAAAAGCATGAAAATAATTTATAAAGATTTCTTGGCTAGGCTAACCCTCCTAAAAAAACAAAGAGGAAATATAAAATAAGAAAACTTATCTGTTTGACACGCTGCTCCTGCTGCGCTGAAACGGCACCTCAACTCGACACGTCCGCTCCCGTCGGCTTCACTCGTCAGAGTGCCCCTCTCCGGAGCAGCAGCGACGCGGCGCGGCAGTTCCCAGAAAAAGGCCCTCGACGGAGCCGGTGCTTTGGACACTCCCCTATTCTAGGTGATTACTCCCATTCTAGGCATGGAGGGAGGAAAAAAAAGCTAGGAGGGAGCGTCACGTGACAATCTTGAAGCCTAGTCATAAAAAATTTAGAGGAATAGGACGATGGGAAACAGGTCCACACGTGATAGGCAAGCGGTAGATTTTACTCGGCTCGCTTCGGTTGCGTCTGCTGCGGCGGTTTCGGAATATGCGCTCATAGTAGGCGTGGAAAACGCGCGCCGAGGTTAGTGAAGGAATTCGTGTGAAGCAGTCGAGTCTGTGTTATGTAGTTCAGGTAACGTGCCGAACTACGACGCGGCTCGCCGCTTAAGCAGCAGACAGGCGTCAGGGCTGTTGCGAACAAAGGCGTCGGGTAACCTGTATTGCGCCCAACCATTAACCCCGGAGGACCACCTCAAGGACGACTGATTGCGTTTCGGGGCGGTTTCAAGGAAACGAGGAAACATTTCGCCCTGCAAACGTGTGAAGGCAACCAAGCCGCCCTTCCGACGGCGATTCGTCGCGTTTGGGGACGTCTTCTGGGAAACAGTCATGCCTTTCGCCCTGGCAAAAAATGTGCAGGCGACTAAGCGAGCGTACAGCTAGGGTCTGAAGCAACGGCCGCCTTGAAGATTTTCTATCTCATGAGTAAGGCGCCGCAGCTTAGTTCACCACTTCTCCGCATCATGACGCACAAGTGGCGCTGCGGACAGTATAACGGTTCAGCCGCGCGCAACGTCGGCTGCGCAGTGTAGACTAGCAGCGTGTTTGATAGTATCGCTGCCTCTGCTCTAGCTTTGAAGTACGCGTTATATAATGCCGTTTTGAGCAGTGTAGGCAAAGCCATAATGGGGAATGTGTTATTGTCGTCTAGTCAGAAGACACGATATGCTGAAGTCAATTTTCTAGCTTGGCGATTGGTTACATTTATTGGTATAAACACGGCGCTGCAGCCCACTGTATTAAAGACGTAGATGCATTTTTTCCACGCATAAAACAATACTGCAATGTTTTTTTACGGTATACGGAATCCTGTTCACGCGACATTTAGTGAATTCTAATGTTTTAATTTCGAGAAATCCAGCTATTGTGTTTATTGCTGCCTCAGTAACCGTTTTTAAATTGTTACGAGACGAATTTTATTGGTAAGTGCATATGGTTCACCGTTTCGTTGCAATAAAATAAAGCAATACGTCTTGGGCTACATTCATTAATATATTTAAAATACAAGAAAAACTCTCGTAACTTCAGTCAGCCGACGCACCAACATAAATAGCCTAGTGCCAGTAAAGTCGCAACTTTGGTCAATAACATCATAACAATTTTCACAGCACACGCCTCCGCTTCAGGTGCTTCCTCTTCTAGCTGTTACTTTCGCGCGCCATGTTCTTGCCCTTGACAAGAAAGTAAAGGCGTGTAATTGAATAGAACTTCCCAACATCGTCTGTGAGCTCTTTCTTGTGCCGCTCACAGCCGGTCAAAGTCGTAGGATTCATCCGCAGAAAGGATGCAAAGTCGGCGATACTGTTCCTTCGTAACTCGTTTAAACTCAAGCACAGCGTGAAGGCATCTTCGAGAGATGCCACCGGTTGTTTTAGTGCTTCAGTAGGGCGCAACAGCCCTGACCTGCTCATTCTGGTGAATTCAGTAATGTCCCTGAGCCATCGGAGCACTTGGTTCTTTGCAGGAACTTCCTTGCTACAGAGCCTGCTATATAGATAGAGTCACTTTTCCCTGTAGCAGCACAGCGGTGCTAGATGTCGCAGGCGCTGAGTACCTCCATGTGCGGCTTGCAAATTTCGAACGCCGAGGAGCCAATCGACGTACGCTTCGGTGTACCGCTTGCTCATTAACGCCGCCGATACTGAGCAGCCCGGGGCGAATATTTCCGCTGTCAGACAGCGGAACATTTTCGCTGTCTTTCTCACAAATTTAGAGCCCGACTTGCAGTTCGGAGCGAAGCAGTAAGTCTCCTTGGTGGTCTTCTTTGGTGGAACAATGCCGCTGCTGATCTCGTCGGTCATTTTTCTGACCTGGAACATTCCACATCACTTAGGAACTTGCAAAACAGCACGAGAGACTCGAAGCTCTTCACCTTTGAAACTGACACGAACGGGCGACATACATCTATTCCAATACGGGCTTTATTTTTATTTTTATTTTTTTGCTCGCTGCCTACCACCTGTAGCAGACGACGCGCGCTGCGGAACCGTTCTACTGACCGCAGCGCCAATTTTGCGTCATGACGAGGAGAAGCGGTGAACTACGCTCCAGACGCGCCGGTCGGCACACCTACCCCTCTAGCCACCGTACTCAAGTTGCGGTAGAGTGTACTAGACAATGGTCGAGTGGGCCGAACGGCGCTCTGCCGCGGAGGCGCCGCGTGTGGAAAAATAGTGCGAGGGCGCTGCGAGCGAACTGGATTGGGGCGGAGACGCGCTCCGCGGCATATTCAACGGACTGTCGCTGCGGCCGCCGAGGCCGACTGCGCATAGTACGCTCTTAAAATAGCGCTTTATTTCAACTGAAAATGTATGTTTAAACCATTTTGCCGAACATATATATTTGAGGCATGGATTATACAACGCGACGTCTTCAATTTTGCTGTCGTTGTCAAGCGCGTCGTCTGCTAGCGATCGCGCGTTCGCTACACGGACGCTGGCGGCCGCCCAGTTTTTCTCTCAGAACCTCTGTGCAGTACATTTTTAATGGTTTAGTTGCTTCGGTGCGCCCATGACTCTTGACGGCCGGTGCCAAATGTAGTTTTAGCCAGGTGAACTGCTGTTTTTACCACTGTCCTCTAAAAGTAACTGGTATGTCCGCACCATGAAGGCTAAGTAAGAAAATTCTTCTTGTTGGTGGATATTGATCAGGGCCAATGATCGAAGAAAACAATATTAGAGTGAAATAAACCAGATTTATTAACTGCGTGGCGCGAAGAATGACCAATGTATTTCTAGGTAATTAAATCAAAGGGTACATAGACATATATATTTACGATAGATATAGGTAAGTGAAAAATTAACAAATACTCTAAATGCAATAATTGAAATGAAAAAGTGAGAACTCGCGACCGGAATAAGCGCACGTGTTTGCAGTAAAAAACACTTATGAGTTAGTGAATACTGGAATTAAAACTCTCATTCGCAGCAATAATATTCATAGCAGGCAAAACCATCTTATATATATATATATATATATATATATATATATGTGTGTGTGTGTGTATGTGTGCGTGTGTGCGCGCGCGCTTGTGTGTGTGTGTGTGTGTGTGTGTGTGTGTGTGTGTGTGTGTGTTGATATACTGTACGACGCCGAATAGAAATTTCCGTTCGAATGTAACGCATGACAGCACTGTTGAAATCTCAAAGGTGAGTGACTGCATGCAAGTGAGGACTGTTATTCCGAACGATTTTGCTGCCGGAGAGTCGTGGCTGTTGCGTAGAGGCGCAGTTTCTGAGAGAATTAACAGACGGGTGTTAATAAGTCCTGCTTAACAAGTTCCGAGCTCTCATTCAATATACACGCCCCGGGGCGTTTTGGGGCAGCCTGTAAATCTGATAACTTGATTCAGACAAGGAAAACTTTGTTTGACAGTCTCACCATGTTTGCAACCCATTAAAACTGGGTGCCCCATACGGTACGTACACTTATCTTCAACGAACGCAACAGATCTGCACATATCTCTGCTTGTGTGTGAGACATGCCGTTCCTTTAATTGTTTCATTAGGGTAGTTATGATAGTGCACCGGATAACTGAACGCGGCCGTTTATAATATACAAGCTGCAGAGTTGAGCGGTCATATATTTGGGAACGGCATTACATTGATGCATGCATGCATAAATGTATAATGCCGTTCCCAAATGTATGACCGCTCAACTCTGCAGCTTGTATATTATAAACATGAAATATAGGATAAGCGTAACATGTTTTTCTAGGAAATCAGACTCGAGAATAATTTATGTTGTTTACACCCCCAGAAATAAGCCGAAGAACGCAGCCACCTGCTTTTTTCTTTTTTAATGTAAGCAAATTCTTCGGTTTTACGTGACAAAACACGATATGATTATGAGGCGCCCGGTTTAGTTTTTGCCACCTGGGGTTCTTGAAAGCACACCTAAATAGAAGTACATGAGTCTTTTTCCATTTCGTTCCCACCTGGATTGAACCCGCGAGCTCCAGTTTAGCAGCGCAAAGCCATATCCACGATATAAGCACTAATTAGGCTACCGCGCAGGCTTTCTTTCTTTTTTTTCCTTTTTTGAAGTATCGACTGGAAAAAAAATTCCACGTACGGCTTACGGCCAAAGATTAGCATATAGAATGACTAACTATAAAACCGTTTTCGGCGCTCGAGGTGCGACTGCAATAAATAACCCCGTACCAATTACTCCACATTCTGTTAAGCGAGAAAGGCGGAAACTTGAATGGAATGTTGCACTGCAGTTTACTCTTTATTTTTAAATCTATATCAATGCTTCCCTTAAATGTACCAGGTGCCGGATGGGGCAGATATGTTTTACTTCTTTGAAGCGGCGAGCAGGAATGTTACATATGTTGCTTCACCTGCGTTTCGCAAGACCTACTGATAGAAAACTATATGCGTAACAATACACACGAGAGATACATGCTGCTTGAAGAACGAGAAAAGTATTTTTTCTCCAAAGGGAACCGTACAATAACATAGTACAATGAAAGCCGACACTGCGGCCGCAATGCATGCGCAATCATCGAGCGGCATTAGAAAATAATAAAAAATAAATAAACAAAAGAAAGAAAAGGAATTTATTCTTAAGGCATAACTACATGTCATATGCCATTATGAACTCCATTTGATTGGTCTGAACGCAAATACCAGCGCGTGAAGTTGTATGAATGACCCTGCCGAGCAGTATCGCCAGCAGTTTCCAACGGCGCGACCTTGATGCGGCCCAATCCACTTCGACCACAGCGCCGCCCCAGTATTTTTCCACGCCGGGCGCCTCACTGCAGAGCATGCGCCGCCCCAGCCGCTCGTCCCACTCGACCATATTCTAGTACACTCTAGTCTCCACCCACTTGTCGCCACCCTGAAGGGCGGCGCTGGCATCGAGGCACCAATAAAGTCCCTTGATGTAAGAAAGTACCGCCACTCTTTGTACTCTGCCGCCGGCGCGCGACCTCCTCGCCTCAACCTCGCCCCTCGCGAGTCTCCTCCGCGGCAGACGGTCTTACGCCAGTTTTCCTGCACGATGATTGGTCTCCCTGCAGTTGCCCTTGGAAACGAGCGGAGCTTGCGTTTTGCTTTGTGTTTTGCTTTTTCGTCCGCGCCATTTTGCGCCTCAGCTCGGCTGGCTCGGCGTATAGAGAACGTCGCACGCTAACATTGCACGCTGTTTCGTGCACTCTGCTGGCGCTATGCCGTGCTGCTGCGCATATAACTGCAGCAAGAAGCGTGATGATGGCTATGCAGTTTTTACGATACCGCAAGGAAAGCGTGATGGCTTGCGCAAGAAGCAGTGGCTGCAGAACATTGGCCGGAAGAACTTTGTTCCGACAAGGAACAGTGTTGTTTGCGCGGTAAGGCGCCTTTCTTATTGCTCGTATCAAAGCATCCCTTAATACTGCATTTTTTCAATTCTTCCGGCCTGCTCATTAGCGTTTTAGCTGCGGCAATTTGTACGTTGCATAAAAATGGGGTTCTCCTCAGAATGCTGAATATTCTGCTGGGACTCCATCACCTCGCACGTCGTCAACTCTTATTCAATCGGAAATGGCATATTTGTACACTACCATTGTTTCTCATTCTGAATATTATATGATACTCTTCTACGTTATCTGTATCTTGTCAAATAACGTTTTTTTGTGCGTGCACTAAAATAAAGCATCTTACTGACCATTCTTTTTTGTTTTTTGTGTGATAAATGTTTTTCTGATTTCTAATCAAAATCATAATTTGAACTATCCGCCTACTACACAATTTAACGATATGTTGGTGTGAACTATCAAAATACCTTTTCCAGATGCGTTTCTTTTGCCTAAAAATATAGAATGCCTTCTCCCATAGGTATACCGATTATTTTTGAGCTTCATTGGCACCGACGCCTAAAGAATAATCTGTAAATACCTTTCCTCAGATTCTGTTATTGTGGGTGATGAGTGGCTGCCGGCACCGTTTCATCGCACTGAAATTGCGCAACCGTCCTATTCAATGCAGAAACCACAGCGCAAAAGCTACTTTGACATTGAGACAAACACATGGGCGGACGATGCTCTCGCCAGTAATTCATTATAAGAAGGCACACTGAATATAATACCTGCGGTGCACATGCGTGCACATACAAGAAAGAACCGCCAAACATAGAGCGATCTGCCACAAGCAATATTAGATCAGATGCAAAAAGTAAATCAGCGTATCGTGTGACAGAAAAAATAACTGGAGTATAGAACTCGCCTCAAAGGTCCTTTTACATCAGTGCGTGTCATTCATACGGCTTTAAGATAAAACCAACCTCCTCATAAACGTTGCCTTCAGCATTCTCCATGCTGTTATCACCATTTTTCAAAATATTCTACGCCACTGGGGCGCACAACTGGCCCAAAATAATGCGCCTCCGTCGAGTTCTGCGGCCCGTCCGCGGGAGCCCAGGCGCAATAGCGTGCCGTGCGCAGCGCGCACAGCCGGCGGGCGAGGAGAATTGAGGAGGAAAGCGCGCGCGCGGAGGAGAGTGTCGCTACTTTCAAGATCAAGGGGCTTTAGGCACCATAGCCGATACGCGGCGGCACCCTTCCACCCCTGGCGGCTGCCGGATATCCTACTAAAAATAATTCACAAACAAAACAATGCCTCCATGACGTCACTGATGAGGTCAGAAGGTAGACGGAGAGGACGCACAGCCGGGAGGAGGAGGGTTGCCGCTGAAGCCATCCTTTCCCACTTCGCATGCGTGCTCTCTTGCAGGTCCGCTGGCCATGCGGCGACATTGGCCGAATCGCGGAGCAGAACCCGCTAAAGTGTCTCGTGTATTAGGAAGCGCTTTCTTCCTACCTGGTGTATTTACCTTGCAAGCTGCTATTCATTTTCTAAACCCCTTGGACATTGCTCGTACGCACCAGTGCCAAGCAATTATAATGAAGAATATTTATATAGCGAATCGTTGTTAATTACCAACATTCGCGTTTAATATATTACGTTTCGTCATTTCGTGAAGGTAGTCGCTTTGAAAGTCCTAACTAGCGGTTACGTTTAGGGCTAGACTTCAACTAGTCCAGAGATATAGGGGGGGGGGGGGGTAGCATGAAGAAAATAACTTCCTGGCACCATCAATCGTTAATTTTGTTCGTGTGTTGTGAAGTGGATCACCTAAAGCTAGCCGATTTCTCGGCCAGCCAAAACTCAACACAAGTAAAAGTTGAACGCTTTTGTTTTTATTGGCACATTCGGTACTCGAAAAAAAACCTGATCTTCACGCATTGCGCAAGTGACAATCTACAGAAGCAATTTTCATTCCTAAGGGACATTTGTACATAATGAGGGAAAATAGATTCCACAAGATCTGAAACCAATGCGAAAATTATTAACCACCACGGCTGCGTCTTTCTTTCTTTTCTTTTTTTTAACCTTGGCTGTGCATGTTGAGAAAGAGTGAACAAAATGTACAGCCCAAGAACACGCACTCAAGTCCTTCATTACAAGTATTTCACCGGCAACAGATGGGCTGCCGTCATGACGGATGAGTCGAGCGACACTGATCTTATGTCCATCCACTCAGGCTTGCACAGAACTGGTTTACTCATGCAAAATGAATACCTGCTCGGAAAATAGAGTAATTACTTGTGCTTACCCACCCATGGTCATTAGGAAACCTGAAAAACTTCACAGAAATGGAATTCCCGGTGTTCGAACACCACAGAGCCACGCAACACATCTGATGCCGCGATTTAGCCATCTTCGTCTAATGCTTGGTTGGCCTGGTTTCCTGCGTCTTCCGTTCGTTGCACGCCTTATCAAGCTAAAGTCCCTATATAAGAAAAGTACCGCCATCTACTCTTTCCTCCGCCGCCTCCTCTCCTAAAGCGCTTGCTTTTTCTTTACTTTTTGCTTGCGAAAGCCAAGTCGACGGTGGCGCACCTAGAAAGTCCACGTTGAAGCCTTCAGGCCGGGCGCGCGCCGCCGCCGGCGACTGCGGCTGCGCAGAGGACTTACAACATGGCTCTGAGGCGGAAAAAAAGAAAATATAAAGAAGTGAAAAGCGCGCGCTATCATCGTCCAATCGGAGATACAGGATAACACAGGAGATTGCGAAGCGGCATTTGTCAAAGGATGGCGGTACTTTTCTTATATAGGCACTTTAGATCAAGCTCCTCTGTCTTATCTTTCCCATCTTCACACTTGGGACGACAACCGAAGCAGACGACCAAGCGCGATCTGGCTTGTGATATCGCTGAGCGAGTGGCAAGGGGGAGCGGAGGCAAGCTCGACGGACGCACGAAGCCGTCCACTTCCCGCGCTTCGATCGCCTGATTTAAAATTCACAAAAAAGAGAAATAAGAAAAATAACTTAGGATGTCCGGTCACCGCTAGGAGTGCGCATGTTCCTTGAAATCGAAACTGGCTTTACTTTCCGGGGGCTGGCTCAGCTGAGTTCCGTGTCTTGGTGCTGAGTCAATTTGTCTGCACTGATTGATGTGCTTGATATGGGCTACCAGCAGCGCCTAAAGTGTGGGGCGCGGCTGTATCCCAGGTGTATAAGGAAGATAGTGTCGGATGCTCGAGCGAATTAAAAGAAATAAATTATGGGGTTTTACGTGCCAAAACCACGATATGATTATGAGGCACGCCGTAGTGGGGGACTCCGGAAATTTCGACCACCTGGGGTTCTTTAACGTGCACCTAAATCTAAGCACACACCTAAATCTAAGTACACGGGTGTTTTCGCATTTCGCCCCCATCGAAATGCGGCCGCCGTGCTCGGGATTCGATCCCGCGACCTCGTGCTCAGCAGCCCAACATCATAGCCACTGAGACACCATGGCGGGTAACGAATTAAAAAAAAAAAGTGCGGAGAAGATTGAGTGCACTGTAAAACAATTTACACCCCTAAAAGTAAAATAGGGTGTAAATGTGTCTATAACTCAAAGCCTTAGAATGCGATTTATACAGGGTGTTTCATCGAATACTAAATTCAATATTTATTTAGGGTTGCCTGTGGCCGATAGCCCAATTCTAGTTAATGAGCTGGTCTACTCGAAGCGGCGGACATTACTGGCGCAAAAAATTTAAATACGTAATCAACTAATTAATAAAAATCCACTAATTAAGTTTTTAACTAATTACCTGATGGCCCATATTGTAATCTACAAATTGTAGCCGTGGAGTTCGCAAGGCGGATCCAGTTGGAACGAATTCCCGGAAGGAGACCGCTTTCGAGATATTAATTCCCGAACTTTGCGAAGAAATGCATTGACGTTCCAGTTAGTTTCTTAACAAAACGTCGCTTTATGCATTCAAGCACAAAATTAACTGGAACGCCAATGCATTTCTCCGCAAAGTTCGGGAATTAATATCCCGAAACTGGTATCATCCCGAGAATTCGTTCCAAGTGGATCCGTCTTGCGAACTCCACGGCTACAATTTGTAGATTACAATATGGGCCATCAGGTAATTATTTAAAAACTTAATTAGTGAATTTTTATTAATTAGTCGATTATGCATTTCAATTTTTCGCGCAAGTAATGTCCGCCGCTTTGAGTAGACCAGCTCAATAACTAGAATTTGGCTATCTGCCACAAGTAAACTTTCAGAATTTTTGAAGAAGTTCGCTGAAACACCCGGTATAAGTAACACCCTAAGGGTGTGAGTTATAGACACATTTACGCCCTTTTTTCACTTTTAGGGGTGTACTATTATTTTACAGTGTGCCCTGTGGCATTTCCCAAAAAAGGTATGGAGGGCTTCGGGGTATTTAACACATACTTGACACGCTGGGTGTGGGCAGCGGCTCATTTAGCTCCAATCGCTTTTTCGTATAAGATTAGCGACACCTTCGCCCCTCACCAGTGTGAGCCGAAAGTAAGTTCATGCCTACGCAATGTGCGACGTGCAACAGGTGAGCTCTTCTGGCGCGGTGAAGCCTGGTTATGCTTGTTTTAAATGCGAAGCATTTCTTGCCGGCGGCTCTGTCTGTTGTCCCGCGTACTACTCCCCCACAGCGCATGCGCGTCCCCTCCCTCGCTCTCCCCTCTCCTACGCTCCCCCTTTCTCTCATCTAGGAATCCTGTACGGAGCGGCGCCCGCGTCCCACACCCCCACAGCGCATGCGCGTCCCCTCCCCCTTTCTCTCCTCTAGGAATCCGGAGCGGCGCGCTCGACAGGTGGTGCGACAGCTGCATACTCCGCTGGGGGCGCCGCGGTAGTTTCGCGGTATGAAAATGACGGAGCGGGCGCGCCTCATTCTCACTCCTGTGCAGCGCCGCGATGAGCGCTCGGGCCGCTGCCGCGAAACCATCTCCCGCTCAAGCTAACCACCTCCCCGCTGGTTCGCATCCACACATGGTTCCCATTAGCGGGAGATGGAATAATTTTTTTTATCTCTCTATGAGTGTGTCATTGAGTGGCAAGGGGGAAGGGGGGGGGGCATGAAAATTGTGAGCGTGCAGAGAGCTTGCTTATAGCTGTGCAAATCTTTCTAGCTATCACTTAATTTCCTTGCTCTGTCGGTATGAAAAAAATATACATAAATTATGGGTTTTTACATGCCAAAACCACGATCTGATTATGAGGCACGCCGTAGTGGGGGACTGCGGAAATTTGGACCACGTCGGGTTCTTAACGTACACCTAAATCTACGTACACGGGTGTTTTCGCATTTCGCCCCATCGAAATGCGGCCGCCCTTGCCGGGATTTGATCCCGCGACCTCGTGAACCAGCCTCGAAAAGGAGGCACAATCAACTGAGAACTGCAAGCTTTTACAATATGCTTTTACAAAGGGTGTTTCACGTAACTTGAACAAAGGATTTTAAAAGAGTGATTAACCGCAGCTGCGTGAAACCAACGACGCATGGTTTGGCGTCATGTGGCAATCCTCAAATTACATATTTATATTCCGCTTAATTAGTTAATTAATTTAGAACAATTATTCAAAATTTTTGATATTCACTTTAGGGCCAAGTGCGTTTCGTGGCGTTGTAGAGAGCGTTCAGAAACGACCGATCCAATTTTTTGTGGCAACGTCCGTGCGCTGCGCGGGGATCTTTTTCTTTTTTTGGGCGTTTAAAGAAATCCTGTGAAATGTGAAATAAAGCCACGTGACTGCGCTCATGGGCTATGGTGTTGCAGCGCTCTCAACCGTGCTTCGAGCGAAAGAACCGTGACACCCGCCGCGGTGGATTAATTAGCGGCTACGGTGTTGCGCTGCTAAGTCCGAGGTCGCGGGGTCAAATTCCGATGAGGGCGAAATGCAAAAACGCCCGTGTTCCGTGCATTGGGGGTACGTGAAAGATCCCCTGGTGCTCAAAATTAATTCGGAGCGCCCCACTACTGCGTGCCGCATAATCAAATCGTGATTTTGGCTCGTAAAACCCCGGAATTCATTCATTCAGCGAAAGAACCATGCGCGCGGACCGTGGCGAAGTGAGCGGCCGCGGCTCTAAGCATCGGCTTCACAGAGCGTCAGCATCTTTGACGGTGGCACACGGAAAGGAAGCGTCGTCGTCCCTCATAAGCGATAGGCTTGAATCACGGTGGAGAGCGCTGCAATACGATAGCGCATGAGCGCAGTCACGTGGTTTTATTTCATATTTCGTGGGATTTCTTTAAACGCCGAAAAAGGTCACGCCGCACGTACGTTGCCAGAAAAAATTCGATCGGTCGTTTCTGATCCCCTATATGCAACGTAAGAAAACGCACTTGGCTCTATAAGTGAATAATATATAAGTGAATAATAAAAGATGGTCTCCTCGCACAGCTGGCGCGGCTGCTCCAGAAGTCGCGCCCGGGCGACTTATTTGAGGTGTCGTATTTTATATTTTCGTAGAAACAATCGCAGACGAGTGTCGAAGTTTGCGACGGCTTTCTTATGCGAACCTGCTCTCGGTCTCTTTTTAATCCCGTGATACAAGGCAGAGCTTAGGGGCCGACATTCTAAGCCGCAACAGGATATCTGATAATGTGTGATAATACGCCAATGCGCAGGAGTTTCTGAAACGCAATGTGCACGCTTCGCCTTCTCTGCTGCTGCGTTTCCTCCTCAAGTCTCCCACTCCATGCCTTGAAACATCCTGTAGCCCTTAGTCTATAGAGCGAAAAAACACCAACTATGCAAAGTGGGTGAAGTAGCTATATAATAAAAGCTGTGGCTTTAAAAGCTTGTTAATATTTCTACGACGTGGTATTAAAATGTATATTCGAAAAGATAACTTGTCTGCAGGCTGCTTACATCCTTTGCAGCCTGCAAAGAAATCCTTCTTCCTTTGCGAGTGAGTGACAAAGTGTACTAACAAAGCATAGATGCCGACGCGACCATTTTTGCGACGCATATTTACGACTGACGCTATCATGTGTGGTAAAAGCCCCAGAGCCTTAAATTATCAGGTGAACTTCAGAAAGCATTTTTTTTAGAAAAGTATTCCTTGCTTTTTGCAGGCGAGTTGCGGTGTCGGCGCAAGTACAGCGTGTTCCTGAGCGAACGCGCGGTGCAGATAACTTTAGGTAAATAATCTGGGCAGACAACTTTAGATAATTTCCAGTCATTCAATAAGAATGACTCATTTTTAGGCAGCCTATTATTTCTTGTCTCGATGCAGTATTGGTCACTTTCAACATGTTTGCATCTCTTTAAACAATGCTGTGCTGTAGAATTTCTTTCCTGCAATGACTAGAACACTGCACGTAAATGTGGTTATGTGCTGTTACCTCATTTTATTACTGTCATTCTTGTGGAGCCCCAGAAAACTGAAAGCGATTGTTCTTCATTTAAATGTGCCACAGTTGTCGGGACGTCCGATTGCGAACAATATTCCATGCGTTTGTTAAATAATGTGTGTAAGCCTGAGTTTATCACCCAAATAGGCTCCGCGCAAACTTCCATCTTCACTTTTTTTCGAAATAAGACAATATTCGAAATACGATTTCACATTCAGCGGTCATTTTGCTCGAATATTCCTCTTGAATTCGATACGGAAATTTCACTATTTTTAAACCCCTAGCTTTTTTTTTTATTTCTACGATTCCCTGAAGAACCTTTGTCAGTAATGATTGTGCTCCAGCGTTGGCATTTTGGAAAGACAGCGAAGTTGTTACCCCACCCATCGTCTGTGAACGTGAGGAGGAAGAGGAAGTTACCAATGAGCGCAGACGCGGCTGCGTCGGCTCCCGCTTCTTTGAATGTTTTCGGACATCTTTTTGGTGTTCTTCACAGATATTTCGGTTTTTTTCTAAACTAGTTTTGTGCGAGCTTTCCGACGATACCGTTTTCGCTGGGGTGAGTTAACTTTTCGGCGAGTTATTGAACATTGGTGCATAGGCTTAATTACAAGTACGGAGCTAGGGTTAGCTTCGAGTACAGCACTCTCGCGGCGGCGCCGGGCCTCTTAAGGCCCCTGTCGCCCCTGAAAAGACGGCGAAGGTGCCCGAAATGGTGACGGTTGAAGGCATGGACATCAATCCGGAATACTTCGATGGAGCTGGGCGGACCACCGCCCTAGGCGCCAGGCGACGACGGGATCCGGCAAAGAGCGCGGCGGCCGCTGCTACCGCGACGAAGGCAAGCACGGCGACGAAGAACGATTTCAACGCCCGCTCCTGCTCGACAGTTCAGAGGGTCGTAGCCGCTTCGCGGCTCCCCAGGCTGCCGAGAGACGAGATTAAGGTCATTGTACGGCCCCGAGGAGGGCTCGACGTTTCGAAGGCGGACTTGGTGCTGCTGGCGAGGGCTTTGACCATGGCCGCGGCGCTAACCGACCAACAAGCATCGGAGGACACGATCTGCCCTAACAAGGTACAGAATATTATTGTGATTTCGACTCCAGTCACATCCAACGCTGCCGCTTATGCGGGCATCGAGAAAATTCACACAAAAGTCGGCGCTTTCGAGGTCTCTGCATACGTGGCCGCGCCGCAAAACACTTGCAAAGGGGTCATCAGGAACGTTGACCCCTCGATAGAAGAGCATGCCCTCAGAAGCATGATTGTAAATAAAAGGAACCCGACCGCCATTGAAGTTAAAAGAATCAAAAACACGCATGTCGTTGTGATCCTCTTCGACGGGCTTCGAGTTCCAAACAACGTCATGTGCGGAGCGGCCCTATTGCCATGTTCCCTTTACAAACGACAAGTCGACGTTTGTCACGCCTGCGGGCGGGTCGGGCACAGGGCCGACGTATGCCACAGTAGCAAAGAAGAGAGAAGTAAATGCCACAACTGCGGAGAAGCGTTCCCAAACGGCGCTGCAGAAGAACACAACTGCACCCCGAAATGCAAGCTCTGCGAGGGCAATCACCCCACAGGCGACCGTTCATGTAGTGAAAGATTTCACATTCCATACGTCGTGCGAAGACGAAGGAGAAGAAGACGAAACCGCTCCGGCAGAGAAGCCAACCCTGAAAAGGTCAACGACCCAGTGGCCACGCAGAAGGAGCCGGCAGGTGGCTCCATCCCCAAGCAGCGCTCCCACTCCAGAGGGCGCTCTCAATCCAGAGGGCGCTCCCAATCCAGAGGGCGCTCCCAATCTAGAAGGCGCTCCCGCTCCAGGGGCCGATCCCGGTCCAGATCCAGCTCCACGCGGCCCGGCAAGAAAATGACCTGGGCCGACATTGTCAGCAACAACGGCTCTGCACCGCCAACTTCCAAGCAAGGTAAGGCACAGTCAGAGCACGTGCCAGACCCGCGAATACCCACACTAGAGCGGGAAAACAAAGCACTCAAACAGGAACTAGCTGAACTCAGGGCAACCCTAGCTAGGCTAGAAGGCCGTATCTTAAACAACACACCGACACCCATCCCTCAATCTTCCGGGTCCGTTATTGCACCGTGCAACACAAACAAACGCAGGGCCGTCGTCATCCAAACCGATGACGATACATCCGACGTGGACACGCTTATGTCTGATGCCAGCGAGGCTCCTTCTAACGCCTCCGTTAGTGACAACAAAGCTAAGAAGCACAGCAAGAAGAAGAGCAAGTACAACGCATTTCAGTCGGTAATTACAGAAATTAAGGAGGCACTCACGCAAATCTGCGGCAGACTCGACCGCCTAGAAAGACCAATCGCTCATCCCAAAACCACGAAAATCATCCCCACGCCGGACCCAGGGCCCATGTCTGCTCTGGGACCCCCGCCCGCACCCTCCAGGCCACCAGGTCCAATGAGTGAGCCGAGCATAAATGGGGCCATGCCAAACCATTACAATGGATAACGCACCACAATTTTTCAAGATCTGGCAATGGAACTGTAACTCATTCAACAAAAAGAAAGCTAACCTAACGCAATTCGTCAGATCATGTAAAGAAAAGACACACGTCATCATCCTACAAGAGTGCGGGGCGGAAAAGAACATTCAAAACATGTCCTTCTCGGGGTACAGGGTTTCCAGGCCGACCCTGGACCCCGAGTTCAAACAAGCCAGGGGCATTGCCACTCTTATCCGCAAAGACGTCAGCTTTGTGGAAAGGGGCACCCCGACATACAAGAAAGGCCTGAAATCCATGCTCACAGAAATAATTCCCAGTCGGGCCCTAAAGACCAACCTTTACATACTAAACGTCTACAGTTCCCCGACTGACAGACCCAGGAACTTCAACAAACTTCTCACATCAGCCGCGTCGCAAGCAAAGGGCAGGCCGCTGATCGTTGCCGGAGACTTCAACGCGCACAATACCGTCTGGGGCTACGCCACCAATGACAGGAAGGGGATTAACCTTGCCGAGTGCGCGGACACCCTAGGCATGCAACTCATCACGGACTCAAGGTTCCCGTCGAGCAGAGGCAACTCGGTTCAGAGGGACACCACCCCGGACCTGACGTTCCTCGGAAACGCTGAGGGGTCGTGGGACAACCTGCAAGAGGACCTTGGAAGTGACCATTACATCCTGGAAATCAACGTCCGCATCACACCCACTCCTCCCAAGACGTACACCTACGTCGACTGGGATTTATTCAGAAGAATGAGGGCTAATGAGGACAGACAAATAGAAACCTTCGAGGAGCTACTAGAAAATCTGAAAATTACAGTGGCCAACGCCACTAAAGAAATAAGCGCGGACCTAGAGGTACCAACCATGGACTCCAGACTCGCACACCTCCTGGAGGCCAAGAACGCGCTAAGACAAAGATGGAAACAGCAGAAGCTAAACAGGAGGCTGAGGTCTAAATTAACGAAAATCAACAAAGAGATCGAAGAACACTCTAGAAAGTTGAATGCGCAGCAATGGGACGAGGTTTGTAATGAGGCGGACGGTAAAATGAGAAGGGGCAGCAAGTGGAGCCTTCTCAAGAACCTCTTCACCGACAGCAACAAACCGACCAAGAGTAATGCCCGACTAACGATCGAAAGGCTCATTCATCTTCATACGAAAGAAGGCACGAATCCGCGAGACTTTGTTGACACCCTGGCAGACATCTATCTGCCGGTAGAGCAGAAATCTGTACCGTGGGACGACCCGACACGCGAGTATAAGGGGAAACCTCAACTCTCGCTGGATCGTCCTTTCGAAATTTCGGAGATTGTGCACGCCCTTCACGACCTAAACGGTCTCTCGGCCCCCGGCCCAGACGGACTAACAAACAAACTACTCAGAAATCTAGATGACAAAGCCATACAAATTATTACGAGCAAAATTAACGAGGTATGGGCTGAAGGCCGGGTGCCGGACGAATGGCGAACTGCCAATGTAGTCCTCATCCCCAAACCCGGAAAACCACTCCATGTAGAGAATCTGAGGCCCATCTCCCTTACGTCGTGCCTCGGGAAGGTCGCGGAACATGCCATCCACAATAGAATTGGAGAGCACATTGAAGAAAACGGTCTATTCCGCCACAATCTTATAGGCTTCAGAAAATCCCTATCCACGCAAGACGCCATGCTACTCATTAGGAGTGCCGTCATAGACAACAAATCCAGGGATGTAAAAGGCATCCTGGCGCTCGACCTAACGAAGGCCTTCAATACGGTCAGGCACGAACACAACCTCAACGAAATCTCCACTTTAGATCTCGGAGTAAATTTCCACAATTTTGTAAGATCGTTTTTGGATAACCGAACGGCCACCATAAACGTTGGACAAATCAGAAGCAGAAAGCACATGCTAGGTAACATCGGCACCCCGCAAGGGTCAGTGCTTTCGCCGCTTCTTTTCAACATCGCAATGCACGATCTCGCAAACAAACTCTCGAAAGTCCCGGGGGTAGGGCACGCGATTTACGCGGACGACATCACCATTTGGTCCATGAGCGGCCCGCTAGGCACTCTGGAGCAGAACCTACAGCAAGCGCTGGACACCACGGAAGCTTTCCTTACAAACACGGGACTGAAGCTCTCCCCCAGCAAATCAGAGCTCCTCCTGTGCAAACAAGGCCCCAGGCAGAGACAGCCCCTTAGCTTCCTCCCCGTTCACCTACACACCAGGGACGGAGGAAACATCCCCAGGTGCAACACAATTAAGGTCCTGGGCATGGTCATTGGGGCTTACAGCAATGACAACGCGGAGGCACTAAAACGCATCACAAAGAGCACCCACAATTTCACCAGGGTCATATCACGGGTCGCTAGCAAAAGGGACGGACTGAAAGAGGACAACCTCATGAAAGCATTTCACGCTTTCCTCATCAGCCACGTAACTTACGCCGCTCCCTTCCTCAACTGGAAGAAGACGGAGCTGAACAAAATTGACACACTAATCAGAACAGGATTGAAAAAGGTCCTAAGCCTCCCTAGAAACACTAGCACGGAACGACTCCTTCAATTGGGGCTACACAACACGGCAACAGAACTCTTTGAAGCACAGCGAAACGCCCAAATTAGTCGGCTCTCACTCACAAAGGCGGGCATCGAGATATTACTAGAAGCAGACATACAGCCCCTCTTCATGCCACCAGAGAAGTCGCAACTATGCATAAATGCCAAGAGGTCAATAACCGTTGATGCAATCCCAAGAAGCATACACCCAACCCACAACGAAGGGCGGAGAAAAGCGAGAGCGAAGGCAATCCTTGGCAACATTAATCGTAACGAAACGCAAGTCCTCTTCATTGACGCGGCCAGATATTGGAATCGAGGCGCATACGCGGTCTCTGTGGTGGACGCCCATGGATTACTCGTCAACGCAGCCACGGTGGTTACCAACTTCACTCACGAAGCAGAAGAAATGGCCATCGCGGTGGCCCTTCGAAGCTGCAAAGAAGCCTCCGTCATTTACTTGGACTCAAGAACAGCCATCAGAACCTTCTCGGCGGCCCTCGTCTCTAGGAAAGCAGCCTACGGTGGTCAACAAAATCTTCCAAGAAACGGGAGGAGATAACCTCACGTCCCCACACATCACATGGTTCCCGGCCCACATGGGCAACATTTCCGGACCTCCTGACTGTAATCCGAATGAGCGGGCACACCAACTGGCGCGAGAACTCACATTCCGCTTCTGCGGTCCGCCCCCTCGCTTCAACCCAGCCTGGAGGGATTTAGACAACAAAGACCCGCTTGTATCATACCACGAAATCACTTCAAATCATAGGTTAGCACGAAGAATTTTTCCTCCTCCTCACCAAAACCTCAAAAAAGCACAGGCCGTCACTTACAGACAGTTGCAGACTAGGACATACATCACACCAACAACACTAAGCAGGATCAATCCTGACTTTCCTACTGCATGCCCACACTGCGGCCACGAATACAACAACTTCGAACACATGCTCTGGCTGTGTCCTGCCAACGCGGGCACGGACTTTCCTGACCAGTCCTCCTGGGACTCAGCGCTCAGAACTATAGAGCTCATCGCTCAGCTCAAGGCTGTCCAGAGGGCCCGGGCCGTCGCCGAAGGACTATGTCTACCGGCCCCGACCTGGGTGGAGCCACCGGATAGATTCGCTTTAATTCTTTCTCCTCAGGACCTAAATAAAGTTCGCACTCACTCACTCACTGTGAACGTGAAACTGAAGGTACCGGTTTCGTGTGTCATGTTTGACGTAAAGTTGATCGCATGGTTTAGTCTTTTGTTTCTGTTTTGTTTACCGCTGATACGAAGTTTAAACAAGCACAAGGCGTTTAAAAAAATGCTGAGCATGTTTTCATATGTGATAAACATAAGCTCTGAAACGGGGGGGGGGGGGGGGGGTACGCACTAGGTTTAAAACGTCTACATATTATAGACCTGTGTACAGTTAGTTGGAGCATATACAGTACATCTTCTCCATCGTGGGAAAGTGGCACATTCTAATGTGTGGCTGAGGCCATGGTGAAATGGGCCACCTGCGGCAGCGATGCTTGACTGGACGAGAAAAGCTCTTCGCCGAGCCACGCAACGGCATTTTTGCTTGCGTGTGTGGTGCTTTCACGTGCCGGTTGTGTTGTCAAATGTGCTAAATAAAGTAACGTCACCTGTCGCGAAATCTATCTATAAATGATGTCGTTCACAAATGCATCCATTCTGCTATATATGCACATTTCCGAAAATAAGTGTCCTGCGGTTGCTTGGTAATAAAAATAAATAATCGCGCGGATTGCTGCAAACATGCGTTACGTTTATCCCGGCATAAGAAAATGTTCATTTTACATGCACAATAAGATTTTCATATTTTTCCTTTTTTTTAATCAGGCGTGTGCTCGCTCTCCTTCACGCGAGAAATAAATGGTCCATTTAGCGTAAGGTTGCAGCCGGTGTGTCAGCTTGGTAAATATTCACATTCTGCAAGCGTGCAGTCTGGTGTTTCTCACGACTGTGCTCCGGACTGGTTGGTGCAGTCACGTCAAGTGAGTGAGTGAAACAACTTTATTCGGTCCATAATAGACACGAGTAAACTCAACGTCACCTGGCTAGGCCCACTCTGGGACCATCAGGTCAAACCTGACGGCCCTCTCGCGGGCCCTCTGGACTGCCAGAATTTGAGAGGTCTGATCCCGGGCCTTAATAAGCTTCATCATTTCCTCTTGGGCGAAAGGACGAAAGGGGGACCGGCAGAGGCGCAGCCCCACATGACATGCTTGAAGTCTGCATAACCACCACACAGGGGGCAGTCGGGGCTTGGGAACCATTCGGAGTACACTGTGTGCAGTGCCGCAGGGCTCGGTTAAGTGCTTGTTTGTAAAAGTCTGAGAGTGACTGCCTGGGCCCTGCACAGCGAGGAGTGCGGCAGAGGCAGGAGTCTTCTTGATAGGTAATTATGCTTGCAGATCTCTTTGTACGAGCAGAGAGGCTCGGGTCGCCCAATAGCTAGAGAACGCGTTAGCCGGCGCACGGTCAGTCAAACCTCGTGCAGCCGAGAGTGCCTCCTCGTTGGGGTTGAGCGAGGCACCCTCAACGTTTCCAAGGTGCGCAGAAAACGAGGCCAATGAGTGATGTTTGAGGTCTTTAGCGTTTTGGATGATACGTAGGGCCTGGGGAGCCACCATTCCCATCTGAAAGGCCCTAATAGCGTTCTTGGAGTCTGAATAAATCGTGTCATGTACACCGCCCGTCAAAGCAAGAGCAATGACAACCTGTTCTGCAACGCTGGAACCAGAAGTGCGCATGGTAGCGCAGCTTATGCTTTTGGAATCACAGTCGATGACCACTGAGGAGAAGGCTTCTTCTTGAGCGTACGAAGCAGCGCCTACGAAGCATGTTTGATCCTTGTCCAAGCGGGCACTGGCGAGCAGAGCATTACCCCTGGCTCGTCTGTGTCCTTCGTTGTAGGTCGGATGCATATTGCGTGGCATCCGGTGCATGGAAATGTTGGATCGTACGTCGTTGGGCAGCTTCACAGCGTCGGGACCGACGACCGTGGGGTTACGTCCCAGCATGCCACGTACGGCTCGGCCTGCTGGGGTGCCGGAGAGTCTGACAAACAGAAACTCTTGGGCTTCAACAATTTCTTCGAACGTGTTGTGGATTCCCAACTTGAGGAGGTCTTCTGTACGCGTTCGGACGGCAAGGCCGAGGCAAAAAAATATTATTGGAAGCTATAGAGATTTGCATGGCTAAGAAACCCGATTGCACGTTCACAACGCTCGTGCCCCCTCCCCCCTTGTCTCCTCTTATAAACAGATAAATAAATCACAAGAAGCTTCGGAAGAAAGCTTGTTTCTTCCTGAAAAAGGGTAAGTGCATTTTTCATTGTATGGGACAACTTCGGTAGAACCCGACCAATCCTGGCCTTCGCATTTGGTCTTGTTAGTGATGCGACACTGTCGCAGTAGTGCATATACTTCCACTCGGTGTCTGAAGGAATGGCGCTGAATCATTTCCCTAAGACACATGACGACCCGTACGGGCGTTCAAATTGTTTTCGAACTCATCATGATCCAAGCAGCATCACTGCGTACGAAGAGTCCACTGGTCTCGCGTCGCACTTTCTGTAGGCATGAATCGTTTTCTGTTGACACCGATAAGGGACATGAACTGCAGACCAAAATATTTGTCATAGACGGGCTGACGGAAGAGGCCGAAAAAAGTATGGTAGACAACCAATGCCAAGAAATTTCAATATTCACAAGACTGCTTTGACGCCAAAAATGCGCCGACGGGGACACCAAGGGTCGGCACGTAGGCTCATGATGTTAAGTCTGCGAGACCAGTTTCGAGATATTAATTTTCAAAGTGTCCGACGAAATGCATGGGCGTTCCAGTTAACTTTGTTGTTCAATGCATAAAACAGCGTTTTCCTCAAAAAGGTAGCTGTAACGGCCATGCATTTCGTCGGGCACTTTGAAAATTAATATATCGACACTGGTTCAGTCCTGAGAATTCGTGCCAAGTGGATACGCCTTGCGAACTCAGCGGCTATAATTCGTAGACTACAAAGTTATTTAGCGTAATTATGTTAATTATTTAATTAGGCGTTTTGATTTCTCATGGAAGTAATGGCAGTGTCATCGCGTAGTTAAGATCAAGGATTATAATTGTGCTATCTGCCACAGGAATTTTTTTTTTAATTTAGTGCAGCTAAAATCAAGCACCCTGTATGTCAAGTATCACGATTGGCTGGCTTTTGCTCTTAGGATCAATTTTAGTGGAGGAGTATTGCTCTGATTTTGTACATATCAGTCTATTGACTGACCAAAATCGCAATTAAATGACACTTTTGTTCTATGTCCAAACTCTTTGATCCCCAGCGTTGCCCAGGAGCAACAGCTCGAAAAAAAAGTTTTCCTCTTCAACAGCTGTGAATTAACATATCTAAAGCTATTTGATGAAAGACCTTATTCTCAACCATGCAAATGCAAACAGGGAGCGCACTACCTGCTCAATGTTCTAGGAAGGACGCATACAGGTTTCGTGCCACCGCCCCACGTGTGAGCACTAGCTAAGTTAACTTGTGCTCCCACAGGAGGTTTTTTTTCCTAAATGAATTTTCACTTTAGTCTGCCTCAGGCAACACTATAGCCGTCCTACATGTGGTAGTCTTGCACGTTCATCATGTTCTGTTTACATGTAATGAACCCGCAAAAATGGCATTTCTCTGGGGCAACACTGGGCACGTTGGTACGGGCCTAGTATTATGTGTACAGGCGTTTTTCGGGATACGAGGACAATATAAGCATACGCGTGTGTATGGTGATATTCGGGCAGGCTTGTATAGTGGTGCACGGATGTACTGTGATAGGCGTGTACCATGATGTTCACACCTATTGCATTTCTGTTATAGCAAAAAAAAGTTGTGCTTGTTATTATGGTCATCATACTATACTTAATTGGAGATGACATGAATAAGCAGATTGCGAACAATATTTTTACAACTTTTTGTTATATCTGATTTTGTTTTATGTTGGGCAACGAAAAGGAGGAGGGAGAGGAGAAGCAGATTTCTAGCAGATGAAGAAATGAAAGAAGTGACAGTTCTTCCAATTGGAGAACATCGGACATCAATCTCTACAGTGACCCCGAGGAGGCAGAAAATCGGAGAATATGTCAAGTTCTTTAGTTGTTCCATTGAAGCACATCACTCATCCTGTAGCCCCGAGACAGTATACATGATGTACGACGGTGTAAACCACTGGCCTGATTCACCCAGATCCGAGGTACTGCACACCCAGACACACTTTTTTCCACTGCGCCAATTACAAGATGCATCTGTGTCTTCTGCCAAGCCGTCGTCACTCCAGGGCATTCCACTAGTAGCAAGAGCGCAAGTGCCCAGTGTTGCTCAGAAGCAACACCTCATTGTCTCTTTCCTCATGACGGTAATTTTTGTCACACCGGATTTCCTATGACTATATGTTCTAGAACAATCCCAGTGTTTTTATTTATTTATCTCAGTGTTTAGTAAATTTTTGGTGATCCCTCATTCACAATGGAGTGGCAGGCACAGCAGATAATTCTGAAATAGCATTGAGTGCTCGACGTGTTTGGGGTTAATTAGTATTTGCTGTGGGTTTGTTTAATGTTCTTTCAGAATACTGAAATCATGCAGGTGCCTCAAGCAGTGCAAGAATGGCGTAGCTAAAGCCTACGCAGTGGAAAATGCCATCGCATATGGCATGTCAAAAGGAATGCACACAAGACAAACTGGGACAACATGCTTATTGTGGCAAGGAAGTACCTTACAATCAGGCTTCATCTTGAATCAGTCGAATCACAGGCAGCACTGTTTAACAGGCGCCCGTATTCACAAAACGTTCTTACGCTAAATTGTTCGTGTCACAAATGCCAGCCAGTTTTCATGCTTGACATATTATTAATTATTATTATTATTATTATTATTATTATTATTATTATTATTATTATTACATATTATTATTAACTTAACAGGCCTCCACTTACAACTGCCACGGATCTCTCCTGCAGTGCGGAATTGGCCTGCAGGACCGCGAATAACGCGCGGGTGTCTGCTAAACGCATAACAGGCAAATACGGCATCGCGAAATCACCTCGCAGCATACGTGAGTGAGTAATTTATTAAATGTGCGGCACTCCCACCAAGCTGGGAAAAATGTAGGGGGGAAAGCGCGAAGCATAAGAGTAACAGATAAATAGGGTTTTCCCGACTTAAGCGTGTCGTGGGCTCTCGGCTCCGGTAGGCAACGTTAAAAAGCCAGTGCTGCGATGCCTGCTCGCACCATTCCTTCGCGAACTTACATAGTCCCTCATGCTGAGCGAATTTCAATATACTATTACGTTGTACAGGTCCCTGGACGGCGCTGTACACACTCTAGAGCAGAAGAAGTATTTCCGTCTTATCCTGCTCTGGGGCCCTTTAAGAACGTACCCACAGCTCATTTTCTTTGGACTTTGTTCAGTGACTTGTTTCCTTTCTAACAGGGCATTTACTTGACCGGGTGGTATGCCGTCCACCTACTGACTAGGTAAACATGTAAAGAGTACTTGGACAATAAAGACGTTGTGTTATCATTGGAAGCAAATGTTAGGGATCCTACTTGCCGGCATAGTCCTTGAATAAAACATTTATGGGATTCATGAGGAATAAATGACGTTTTCTGGCGGGGACTTGTGTGCACTTGCCATCTTACGTTATACGTCCAGTTGAATTTGCCCCCACGAGTGTAATTCTCGGTTACGACGATGACGCAGACAAGGGCATGCCTCTGATCGACAGCGGGGACATTAAAGTCGACATTCATGAACCGCAAAACACGTGGATCCGCGATTTCATCAATGAAAACGTTTAACTCCAATTTGTGTCTCTTCTCTACACGATCCCCAAATCAGTTTGTCAGCGCGTCTCGCAGTGGAGATGCAATCGATCGCGTCTTTGCTCACGGGTTGGATGTCCGTAAGCGTGTACAAGTACGTCTCACACCAGTACAAATTTTTAGATGCCAATATTAGGTTGGGTCTACGTTATTTTATTTTTTTAGATATGCGTCGTACTTCTCGGTGAATACACCTATCATCAGCATTCTTCCTCGACAAGTATTCGCCTTCTCAAATTCGCTGCGTAGATGACTCGCACTGTGCGTCAGCCTGATGTGGTGTTTGTATTTCGGCCTAGGCCTTGTGAGCGGCGTAATGCGTTAACAGAAACATCGCATCAGAATAAAGTTCAAACTTGTGCGGTAAATAAACATAATCATTACATGGGGTCACCCGTTGCATAGTGAGAAAATAAACACAATTTCGGGCATCGCATTTAATTGTATAGAATTTATTTAACTGCTTCACAAGAGCTTCGCTTCACAAAGATACGAGCATGTACATATTTTGGACCTGCAAACTTTCTTCTTCTACCAGACACTCAGGTGAATGTGCAAAACGGCAATGACGCGCATAGATTAGGGAAAGGGAGGGAAGGGTAATGTATGTCGGGAGGGAGAGGCAATTATACCCAGTCCCGTGACATAGGTATACATGTGATATAAAGGGAAGTTATACAAATTGCACACAGAAGGTAGAGCAGCAGCATTTGTTCCAAAGGTGTAAGTAGGAAAGAAAGTGGAAGAAATCTGCCAGTGGACGAAGGTTCGATGTTAAAGGGGGTTATCTGTACTGCTACAAAGACAACCAGAAAGGAAGAGGTAATCATTCGTGGCACAGCGCAGACCAGTCTTCTTGGCCAGTCTCCCCGTATAGTGGACACGCGCCATAATATAAGAAGCAAGCACGGAAGCAGACAAGCCAACGGGTTTTTACGAAGCCTGGATCAACCCAGCCGGCTTCAGCAACCACATCAAAGATGCTTTAGACTTGGTCCTAGCGTATATATGCTAAAGAGGTGGGTCTTCCATGTCGACTCTAACCTCGCGCCCTAATACCCTTTTTACTCCTTCCCCAATAGGCCGTCGGCAATCTCGAATAAAAAACATTTATTTATTTATTCAATCAATTATCTTCACGCTATAGAGAAGTGGGCCCGTGAGAGGCATGTTTCACCAAACTCTCGCTCTTTGTACAACAACGATCTCGCTTGCTGGCAGCTTTGTTTCGAACGCCAGGTCCTGCTCAGATGCCAACCTCTAGAAATTTCACTCTAGAAATTTGTTGCTTGCCTTGAAACCTTTGGCTCATACCCACTATGGGAAATTGGCCATATTTACCACGGCGGGAGACATTTACATCTTCTTTGTCTTCCAGCTTCGTTGCCAACTAGTAGTAAACAATCACTTTCTGCTAACACGCTCGGGAACACTGTCTCGAAAAGTTTATTTCAACATCATCATCTGCTAAGACGTCGAATGTCCACAGAGTTTCTCTTCAGCGCAAAGCTGGGACACCTTGGCGGTTGCCTTTCGACAGCTTGTCCTGTGCCTTAGTCTCAGTTTAACTTTTTTCCCCCAGAAGCATCTGCACTACACATTAGCCGCACAAACTTTTCTAATCACGTCGTCAGTTTACTGCGCGGGACAGGGATGTTTGCGTGCCAAAACTTGCTTATCTCTCTTTAAAACTTGTGCATTTTTGCATCAGTCTTCCCTTATCGTGAGACAACTTCACGTCCCCACACATCGCATGGTTCCTGGTCCACATGGGCAACATTTCCGTACCTCCTGACTGTAATCCAAACGAGCGGGCAAACCAACTGGCGCTAGAACTCACATTCCGCATCTGTAGTCCGCCCCTTCGCTTCAACCCAGCCTGGAGGAACCTATAGAAAACAAAGACCCGCTCGTGTCATACCACGAAATCACTTCAAATCATAGGTTAGCACGAAAAATTTTTCCTCCTCCTCACCAAAATCTCAAAAAAGCACAGGCCGTCACTTACAGACAGTTGCAGACTAGGACATCACACCAACAACACTAAGCAGGATCAATCCTGACCTTCCTACTGAATGCCCACACTGCGGCCATGATTACAACTTCGAACACATGCTCTGGCTGTGCCCTGCCAACGCGGACTTTCCTGAGCAGTCCTCCTGGGACTCAGCGCTCAGAAGCACAGACCTCATCGCTCAGCTCAAGGCTGTCCAGAGGGCCTGGGCCGTCGCCGAAGGACTCTGTCTACCGGCCCCGACCTGGGTGGAGCCGCCGGATTGATTGGCGTGGCCTCCGGCCCCGCTTTAATTCTTTCTCTTCAGGACCTAAATAAAGTTTGTACTCACTCACTCCCTCTTCGCTGTAATGTTGCCCGTGTTCAGCGTTTAAGTTCATTATTTTGTTTTACTATTATTATTTTTCTTTCAGAAAAAGAACTCCCTTACATATAGGTTTTACCTTCCCCTCATAATCACGCACTTATTGACGTTATCTCTCGCACAGAATCGTGCCATTTCGCTCGAGGAACAGCAAGGGCAATCCACGCGACGAAGACAAAGTGCTCTGCAGTTCCATCAGTACGAGCCATGTGCTGAGGACATCATCATCATCATCATCATCATCCATCAGCTATGGCGACCGATTCGGAACATGAAGTCGACCGCCCCGGAGTGCCTCGACCTAGACCGACGACGCCGCCGCCATCGGCTGCCGGTGACTGCCGAGCGACACCGTCCGACCCGATTGCCATCGTGCGCACGGGCCGCCTCCCAATGAGCGTGCCGTCAGGGCGCCACGGCTGGCCGGTCAGTTTCATGGACCAATGCAGACTCGTAACGGTCGGTTCGCCGTCCACCCCACCCGAATATTACGTTCCGCGGGCGACGGCACGGCGGCCCCCTACCAACCGCGTCGCGCGCGCTGCAGCGGCGGCCCTGGAATCGAGTCGGGACCGGCAGCCACTGATCACGACCGACACGTACACCGTGCCTCTGCAGGACGGCACAGTGAGCCCCATGCAGTACTGCATGGTCGGCCTCCTGTTAGCCGGCCTCTGCGTCGCCGTGGCCCTGGTCGTCGTCAATGCGCCCGGAGGACAGGTCACCCAGCACGACGTTCGGCCCAGATCGGAGCACCACGAAATACGCCCGCGCATGCCGGCCTACGATCCGCCCGATGAGCTCGATCGCGACGCAGTGGTGGTTATCCCGCGCCCCGTGGAGCAACCGTCTCCCGGTGTCCAGGGCCCGACCGTCTTCGAACCTCTCCCGAAACCTGGGAACTCGGTGGACGCAACGGTCGCGGCCAAGGATCACGCCGTTCAAGATGCCATCACAACCGGAGCATGGGGTATCCGAGGGCGAGTAAGTACGCGCGAATACGTTTGCTATAGCGAAGGTGGAAGCCATTGTTGTTGCAAAGACCAAACTGTTTAACACGACCAACTATAGAGTTGAACGGTTCAAGTGGAAATTATGGCGATGAACCACATTTGTCCACAGCTGCAGCCATGGCTAGTATTAATGTAGAAGTGCTCCAAAAAAGAAACATTACATCAGTGTCTGGTGACGATTTTTTTCCCTACGGGAATCGAATTGCGTTTATCTGGCGAAAAAAAGCTGGGTCATCACCGGAGAAAATGATAAGCAGGGTTGCCCTTTTTTTTCAGTTTTGCGCCAACACCGCAGCATTGTTACATTGCGTAACATGCCAGTATTACGCGACGAATTGCCGTGTACTTTCGTATGATTAGGCCCAATTTTGTTTTTATATAAAGGTTCCCAGAGCTCACTATGGTGAGCCTTTCGTTGCGCTGGAATAGAATTGCGCATTTGTCTTTCGACGAACTATTATGGCATCCCGAACAAACATTCTACAAAACTCAAAACGTCGCCAGTAGCCGGAGAAGTGACATTAAGCTGGTCTTTCGTTATTGTCTTTTCTGAATAACGAAAATCCTCACTGTAACAATTATGTTTCGGTTTTCCAGATGTGTAAATTACTCGTTGAGTTTACCTTAACATTCCTCTCATAGTGTTCCTTTAACCTCGAATACAATCTCCTTTCGCTTGTATTTCTTTCACTTGAACAGCGGTTAAAACAACGAAACGTTGACAATGCAATATATTTCCAAAGTGCTATTTATCTTTTAACACTTGAGAAATGTTACTGAACCGGAAGAGCGTCTTCTAACATACCGACAGAAATACAAACCTAGCGTATCAACTATTACATATCCTCCAGAAATCCACAAGTGTGTGTCTGTGGCAGAATTGATATGCAGTGCTGGCAATGCCAATCTCAAGGTTCTTTCGGGTTAAACGAATGGATAGTTTAGGTTTTAAATTTAGGAAGAAGCAGGAATAACTCGGAACCTTCTTTTTTGTATTCACCTCGGTTGTTTTTTTCCCCTATTTATACAGTGCGCATGTTTCAGCCCAGATGGCTATTCTGCTACTTATAGTTTGGGTAGCCAGGCATGACAAACAAGAAGACGTCGCCCAAATGCAAAATAATTAAATTGTTGTGCAGACAATTAGTTCCTTATACCCAAAAAAACACGGGACATGACGCATGCGAGATGCCTAGCGCCCTCTCTCCGGTCACCGCTGCGCAACTGAATGAGCACTAAAAACTAAAAATAAATCCCACCAAAAAAAAACCAGTTATAGAATATGTGTTTCGATTTCTCGTGCTACTAATGTCCGCCTGATCGAATAACCCAGCTCAATGATAAGAATTATGCCACCTGCCACCGGCGATTTCTAAAAATTCCGTAAAGCTTAAAAATGAACACCCTGTATAAAATATTTATGCATAGAAAGCATTGCAGACTAGTAACAACTGCACTGCGAAGCACGCGAAGGGAGACATCTATGACCGCACTACTTGGGTAGCCTCCGCAGCGTTGCCTGCTAAATAGAAAACGTAACAGTATGGTAGAGGGATGTTACCGCGAAATGCATGGGCGTTCCAGTTAACTTTTTAAGGAAACGCTGTTCTATGCATTGAAACACAAAAGTAATTGGAGGACACATGCATTTCGTAGGACACTTTCAGAACTAATATCTCGAAACTGGTTCAGTACTGAGATTTCGTTCCAAGTGAATACTCCTTGCGAACTCAGCGGCTGTAATTCGTTGATTGAAAGATGTGCCGTAAAGTAATTAATTAAAACTTAATTAGAGTAATTATGTTAATTATTCAGTTACGCGTTTTAATTTTTCTTGGAAGTAATGGCTGCCTGATCCAGTAGATAAGGATGATAATTGCACTATCTGCCGCAGGCAATTTTTAAAAATTTGGTGCAGCTAAAATGAAACACCCTGTATAATATTGCTACGGAACAGTATTTGCCATGACGAAGAGGCGAGCAGTGTGAAGACGACGACGACGATTAGAGGCTAGTGCGGGCTGTTGCCTCTTGGCCAAGTGCGGCGCATTTGCTTGTAAATATATTTGCATAGAGCTTTTCGTCTGCGTCTTCCTACGTAACATATCTGGTGGAGGTGGACGTTCCCTGTACCTTGTCACGGAGCTTCGCAGTGGACGGTACGTCAAGCCTTCCGTCATGGCTCCCGGCGACGACAGCTCGACTCAGCCGGCTCCGACCCCTGCTGCCACTTCGACGACCTACATCGCTCTCCCCGCTCCCCGTGATCCTGGCGTATTCTCGGGCAAAGATGGGGAAGACGTCGAGGACTGGATCAGCCTGTACGAACACGTCAGCCGCAATAACCGGTGGGACCCTACTATTATGCTCGCCAATGTAGTCTTTTACCTCGGTGGCACACCTCGAGTTTGGTTTCGGACACACGAAGATGAGCTCACCGTTTGGGATTCGCTGAAGCAAAAGCTCCGAAATTTGTTCGGCAACCCCTACGGTCACCAACTTGCCGCGCAGAGGGCGTTATCCGGCCGTGTGCAGATGTCAACAGAGCCCTACGTCACGTACATTCAGGACGTCTTGGCTGTGTGCCGCAAAGTTGACGCACACATGACTGAGCCAGACAAGGTTTCCCACATCCTCAAAGGCATTGCCGATGACGCCTTCAACTTGGTCGTTTTCAACAACGTGGCAATGGTGGATGCAGTTATAAAAGAGTGCCGCCGCCTGGAACTCGCTAAAAGCCGACGTATCGACCAGCAGTTTGCCCGTCTGCCCAACACCCCAGCGACATCTTCCTGTGCCGACGCTCCTCATCCCAACAACACTGGCAATGTTACCAGGATCGTCCTGCGTGAGATTGAGGCCGAATATCCGGCTGCCTTCGACTCCAGCTCCTCCAACGCACCTGCAGTCAGGGTTTTCCTGATCCAGGCAGTTGTCCGCCAGGAGTTCGCAAACATGGGTCATCACACCGTCTGCTCGGCCCATCGCCCTGATACCCACCCGGCTTCGATTCGCCCCCGTCCCACATCTTATTACCCACCACATTTCCGCAAGCCCATTTGTTTTCACTGCCCTCGAATAGGGCACATTTTTCGCCACTGTCGCAGTCGCTGGAGTTCCCCGACCCGGTCTACTTATAATGGCTACTCTCGCCCAGGTGGCCCTTCTCGACCCTATGCCACATGCTCCGATAATGCCGCCACTGATTCTCCTGCGCCGAACCACCCCTATTCTCGTTCGCCTTCGCCCCAATGACGACAATCTCGCTCTCCCCAGCCTCGTCGCTCCTATTCGCCGACTCCCTTCGGACGCCGCTCCCAGCCGGAAAACTGGACGATGCAGCACCTCGAGGTGACGCTGCATTGCTCCCTACGCCACCAAATCCTCTACTGACGTGGCCCACTCATTTCAACCTTCTTGACGTGCAAGTCGACGGTGTTTGTGTCTGCTCTTATAGACACTGGGGCGCATTTATTGGTAGTGAGCGCTGACCTTCGTAACCGGCTGAAGAAAATAATCACACCCGCCACGACGCCTGTTGCCCGTGTCGCCGATGGCGGAACAGCCCCCGTAATTGGCATGTGTGCCGCCCGTGTCTTCTTCGCCGATCGCTCCACTATCGTGCTATTCACAGTCATCGCTTACTGTCCCCACGACATCATCCTCGGCTTGAACTTCCTCTCCGCGCATTCTGCTCTCATCGACTGTTCCGCCAGTACCCTCCGCCTTGACCTGCCTGTTCTGGATCCCGCTGAACCACACCCCAGTCGCCTCAGTTCCGTCGACTTCGTTCGCTTGCCACCTTCGGCACTGACCTACGTTGACTTAGTGTCATCCCCACCAGTTCCTGACGGCCACTACATCGCGGCTCCCACGCAAGACGTCCTCCTTACACAAAGGATCGCAGTACCTCATACAGTTTTATTTATTACGGCAAATTGCGTCTGCCTGCCCGTGGTAAATTTTAGTATCCCGCGTGGCAGCACATGTGCTGCCACGCGGAATGTCTCTGGCCAAGCTTTGCTCATTCGAGGATCACTCAGTAGCATCTATTGCAGTAGACGACAATTCAGCCGATCCACAGAAAATGATTGCGCCCGACATGCCGTCCGACCACGCTCGTGAGCTCTACCGCGTTCTGTTTTCCTACCACGATATTTTTACTCGTCCCTTGGCCCAAACTACAGCTGTTAAACATCGCATTAATACCGGCGATGCCCCTCCTATTCATCGCCACCCGTATCGAGTGTCACCGGCTGAGCGTCAAGTTATTCACGCAGATGTTCGCAAAATGCTTCCCAAGAACATTATTGAACCGTTGTGTAGTCCAGGGGCGTCACCTGTTGTACTAGTAAAAAAGAAAGATTGCTCATGGCGCTTTTGCGTGGATTATTGGCACCTTAACAGGTTTACTAAAAAGGACGTGTATCCCCTATACCTCGGATTGATGACGCCTTGACTGCCTCCTCGGTGCTCGCTATTTCTCCTCTATTGACCTTCCCTCAGGCTACTGGCAGACTGCCGTGGACGATCTATAGACCGCGAGAAGACTGCTTTTGTAACACCCGACGCTCTTTATCAATTCAAAGTGATGCCGTCCGGCCTATGTAACACTCCTGCTACGTTTGAACGCATGATGGACTCCCTTCTTCACGGTTTCAAATGGTTCATGTGCCTGTGCTACTTGGACGACGTTATAGTTCTCTCCCCAACGTTCGCTACGCACCTCGAGCGCCTTTCAGCAGTCCTGGACGTTTTTCGTCGAGCCGGTCTGCAACTCAACGCATCCAAGTGCCAATTCGGCCGTCGCCAGATTACCGTCCTTGGACATCTCGTTGACGCGAACGGAGTGCAACCAGACCCAGGCAAAATCCATGCTGTTACGCACTTCCCTGTTCCGAAGTGTGTCAAAGATGTGCGTAGCTTCATCAGCCTTTGTTCGAACTTCCGCCGTTTCGGGAAAAATTTCGCGGCCATAGCACGACCACTAACCGAGCTTTTGAAAAAAGACACCCCTTTCCTGTGGGGCGATAACGAGGCCTCTGCGTTCCCGCATCTAATCGACCTTCTCACAACGCCTCCCGTTCTGGCCCATTTCGATCCTTCTGCGCCTACCGAAGTC
>NC_051154.1:281958671-282027495 GCF_013339745.2 Dermacentor silvarum
CAAGTTGACGCACACATGACTGAGCCAGACAAGGTTTCCCACATCCTCAAAGGCATTGCCGATGACGCCTTCAACTTGGTCGTTTTCAACAACGTGGCAATGGTGGATGCAGTTATAAAAGAGTGCCGCCGCCTGGAACTCGCTAAAAGCCGACGTATCGACCAGCAGTTTGCCCGTCTGCCCAACACCCCAGCGACATCTTCCTGTGCCGACGCTCCTCATCCCAACAACACTGGCAATGTTACCAGGATCGTCCTGCGTGAGATTGAGGCCGAATATCCGGCTGCCTTCGACTCCAGCTCCTCCAACGCACCTGCAGTCAGGGTTTTCCTGATCCAGGCAGTTATCCGCCAGGAGTTCGCAAACATGGGTCATCACACCGTCTGCTCGGCCCATCGCCCTGATACCCACCCGGCTTCGATTCGCCCCCGTCCCACATCTTATTACCCACCACATTTCCGCAAGCCCATTTGTTTTCACTGCCCTCGAATAGGGCACATTTTTCGCCACTGTCGCAGTCGCTGGAGTTCCCCGACCCGGTCTACTTATAATGGCTACTCTCGCCCAGGTGGCCCTTCTCGACCCTATGCCACATGCTCCGATAATGCCGCCACTGATTCTCCTGCGCCGAACCACCCCTATTCTCGTTCGCCTTCGCCCCAATGACGACAATCTCGCTCTCCCCAGCCTCGTCGCTCCTATTCGCCGACTCCCTTCGGACGCCGCTCCCAGCCGGAAAACTGGACGATGCAGCACCTCGAGGTGACGCTGCATTGCTCCCTACGCCACCAAATCCTCTACTGACGTGGCCCACTCATTTCAACCTTCTTGACGTGCAAGTCGACGGTGTTTGTGTCTGCTCTTATAGACACTGGGGCGCATTTATTGGTAGTGAGCGCTGACCTTCGTAACCGGCTGAAGAAAATAATCACACCCGCCACGACGCCTGTTGCCCGTGTCGCCGATGGCGGAACAGCCCCCGTAATTGGCATGTGTGCCGCCCGTGTCTTCTTCGCCGATCGCTCCACTATCGTGCTATTCACAGTCATCGCTTACTGTCCCCACGACATCATCCTCGGCTTGAACTTCCTCTCCGCGCATTCTGCTCTCATCGACTGTTCCGCCAGTACCCTCCGCCTTGACCTGCCTGTTCTGGATCCCGCTGAACCACACCCCAGTCGCCTCAGTTCCGTCGACTTCGTTCGCTTGCCACCTTCGGCACTGACCTACGTTGACTTAGTGTCATCCCCACCAGTTCCTGACGGCCACTACATCGCGGCTCCCACGCAAGACGTCCTCCTTACACAAAGGATCGCAGTACCTCATACAGTTTTATTTATTACGGCAAATTGCGTCTGCCTGCCCGTGGTAAATTTTAGTATCCCGCGTGGCAGCACATGTGCTGCCACGCGGAATGTCTCTGGCCAAGCTTTGCTCATTCGAGGATCACTCAGTAGCATCTATTGCAGTAGACGACAATTCAGCCGATCCACAGAAAATGATTGCGCCCGACATGCCGTCCGACCACGCTCGTGAGCTCTACCGCGTTCTGTTTTCCTACCACGATATTTTTACTCGTCCCTTGGCCCAAACTACAGCTGTTAAACATCGCATTAATACCGGCGATGCCCCTCCTATTCATCGCCACCCGTATCGAGTGTCACCGGCTGAGCGTCAAGTTATTCACGCAGATGTTCGCAAAATGCTTCCCAAGAACATTATTGAACCGTTGTGTAGTCCAGGGGCGTCACCTGTTGTACTAGTAAAAAAGAAAGATTGCTCATGGCGCTTTTGCGTGGATTATTGGCACCTTAACAGGTTTACTAAAAAGGACGTGTATCCCCTATACCTCGGATTGATGACGCCTTGACTGCCTCCTCGGTGCTCGCTATTTCTCCTCTATTGACCTTCCCTCAGGCTACTGGCAGACTGCCGTGGACGATCTATAGACCGCGAGAAGACTGCTTTTGTAACACCCGACGCTCTTTATCAATTCAAAGTGATGCCGTCCGGCCTATGTAACACTCCTGCTACGTTTGAACGCATGATGGACTCCCTTCTTCACGGTTTCAAATGGTTCATGTGCCTGTGCTACTTGGACGACGTTATAGTTCTCTCCCCAACGTTCGCTACGCACCTCGAGCGCCTTTCAGCAGTCCTGGACGTTTTTCGTCGAGCCGGTCTGCAACTCAACGCATCCAAGTGCCAATTCGGCCGTCGCCAGATTACCGTCCTTGGACATCTCGTTGACGCGAACGGAGTGCAACCAGACCCAGGCAAAATCCATGCTGTTACGCACTTCCCTGTTCCGAAGTGTGTCAAAGATGTGCGTAGCTTCATCAGCCTTTGTTCGAACTTCCGCCGTTTCGGGAAAAATTTCGCGGCCATAGCACGACCACTAACCGAGCTTTTGAAAAAAGACACCCCTTTCCTGTGGGGCGATAACGAGGCCTCTGCGTTCCCGCATCTAATCGACCTTCTCACAACGCCTCCCGTTCTGGCCCATTTCGATCCTTCTGCGCCTACCGAAGTCCGTAATGATGCTAGCGGCCACGGAATTGGCGCAGTACTGGCACAAGGCCAGCGCGACAACGACCGTGTTATTGGTTACGCCAGCAGGCTCCTTTCACCCTCGGAGCGCAACTATTCCATCACTGAGCTTGAGTGTCTGGCCCTAGTTTGGGCAGTTGCGAAGTTCCGCCCAAACTTATATGGACGACCCTTTTCAGTTGTCACAGACCATCACGCGCTTTGCTGGTTATGCTCACTGAAAGATCCTACAGGAAGACTTTGTCGCTGGGCCTTACGCCTCCAAGAATATTCGTATTCTCTCATATACAAATCTGGCCGGCTACACAAGCACGCTGACTGCCTGTCTCGCTACCTGGTAGACGAGCCTGACGACGCCGACAGTAGTACCGCCAACGGTATTTTCTCTGTGTCTGCCTTCGCTAACATCGCCGATGAGCAATATCGGGATCTATCGTTGCGAGCACTCATCGATCGTCTGCGCTCTACTCCTACCGACGCCTCCATTCGCCGATATGTCCTCTAGGGCGGCATTCTGTACCGAAGGAACTTCCTCCGTGACGGATCTGATCTTCTTCTTGTCGTGCCAAAACATCTACGATGAACTGTGCTCTTTGAAATGCATGACGCACCCACTGCACGACATCTTGGGGTAACCCAAGATGTCCTGCAAATTAACCCAAGAGGATTAATTTCTCTACGATTGCAATGCAATCGCTGAATCTGCAAAATGTCTGGGTTTACACTTTGACCAACACATGACCTGGAATAATCATACAGATTTCGTTGCAGGCAAGCTGTCCCAAATTGCTGGTCTGATCTACTCACTGAACTTTCTCCCCCGTTCCGTTAAGCAGTTGATATATAATTCCTTATTCATGAGCCACTTAAACTACTGTTGCCTTTTATGGGGTACGACTTCTGCAACTAACATTAAGAAGTTGTACGTACTACAAAAGAAAGCAGTTCGTGCTATATGTAACAAGCCGTACGACTTCCCATCTGCCTCCTTATTTCAAGAACCTAAAACTTTGAAAATAACAAATCTTATAGAATACCGTCTGGAAATAGCCTATAAAAAGGAACACAAAAGCAATATAAGTCTTATACATTCAATAGCCCAACTCAACAAGCGTAAAGCAACCTACACAACCAGATTTCCAGAATACTGGTACACACCTCACTTACGTACCAATTACGGCAAGTAAATGCTATGTTCAAGACTGCCTAGGCTACTCAATGAACTGTTGAGTAACGAAATTGATGTACTGTCGTGTTCACCAGTTGATCTTTATAACTTTTTTCACGCCTCTAAATGATTCAGTTGTGTCTTTCTTTGTGTTTAAACTATGTCTGATTCAGTTATGATTCTTTATTGACTAGATGATCAATGTTGTTGTATTTATATAATCGCAATTTTTTTATATAGTCATTACGAAACATGTTGCTCCAACCTGCTGCTCGGATGTTTCTGGGTTCTTGGGACCAGTCAAGCTGCCATGAGCAGCTTTTTTCCCACTTTCCCACCACAACACTGTATTGTACATGTTTTGTGGAAAATAAACATTCATGCATTCATTCATTCATTCATTCACCACACGTACGACCGCTTCCGCAGCCGCTTCTATTGGCCCAGTCTCGCTCGCACCGTCCGACGCTATGTTGCTGCCTGTGATCCCTGCCAGCGTCGGAAAACACCTCAGGTGCTACCTGCCGGTCATCTCCAGCCGATCACCGTCCCTGTGGAACCGTTCTTTCGTGTTGGATTAGACCTCCTCGGCCCTTTTCCCACATCATCCTCTGGGAACAAATGGGTAGCCGTCGCAACTGATTACGCCACCCGATACGCTATCACGCGGGCTCGCCCTACCAATTGCGCCAGTGACGTCGCGGACTTTCTCTTGCATGACATTATCTTGCTCCTTGGCGCCCCGCGACAGCTGCTTACTGACCATGGTCGTACCTTCCTGGGGAAAGTTATCACCGACATTATGCGTTCCTGCTCCACTCAACACAAGCTGACTACCTCATACCATCCTCAAACCAATGGCCTGACGGAGCTGTTAAACCGTGCCCTTACCGATATGCTGTCCAAGTACGTTTCTAAGGACCACCACGACTGGGACATCGCCCTTCCTTACGTCACATTGGCGTATAATTCTTCCCGGCACGACACCGCCGGATTTTCTCCATTTTGTCTACTGTATGGTCGCGAACCGACCTTGCCCTTTGATACGGCACTTCCTCCTGCTGCGATCTCAACAAGCGAGTATGCGCGCGACGCCATCGCCCTCGCCCACCATGCACGCCAGCTTGCCCGTACTCGACTAACGGCCTCGCAAACCACTCAGCAGCGTCAGTATACAACGTACGCCACCGTGACGTACAGTTTTCGCCTGGTGCACTCATGCTCCTGTGGTTGCCCTCTCGTCACGTCAGACTTACAGGGAAGCTCCTTTCGCGATACACAGGGCCCTACAGCGTGCTGCGCCAGGTGACGCCTGTGACGTACGAAATTGAACCTGTCAGTTCGACCTCGCCGTCTACTCTAGCATCTAGTGATGTCGTGCACGTCAGTAGGCTCAAGGCCTACTACACTGCTTCCGAGTGTGGCCTTTAATCACTTCGGGACGGCGCTTTTGCCGCCAGGGGTAATGCTACGGAACAGAATTTGTCTTGACGAAGAGGCAAGCAGTGTGAAGACGAGGATGACGATTATAGGCTAGTGCGGGCTGTTGCCTCTTGGCCAAGTGCGGCGCATTTGCTTGTAAATATACTTGTATATAGCTTTCCGTCTGCGTCTTCCTACGTAACAATATTACATACGTAATAACATAGGCCGCAAAAGCAGTGCATCGTCGGCCGCTTTCAAAGCAGAACACTTCGCGCCTTCATTTTACCCTGCAGGGAAGGCATGACTGCAACCAGTATTACTACACGTATTGCGCTAGACCCTCGGCGAACGGGTTCCACTACGATCCGGAACAGATGACCTGCGTCCCGACCACAAAACCTCGCGCTCAGCTCTGCAACCGAGGCATCAACCGGTTCAGCAGCTGGGAACGGTGTCGTGCCAACTGCCTGCAGCCCGGGCGTGTCTCTGACATGTGCTTCGAGAGAGCGCTGTTCATTCCATGCTCCAGGTGAGTAAACGGAGGCAAAGATAGAAGCGCATAGCTTCTTTTTTCTTCATTTATTTACACCGAGGAAAGCGCTACACAACTAAACATATCAGAGACCTGGAATAGAAACAAAACGAGCCACGGTCATTTTCCGATTAACTCTAATAGAGCTGCAAATACAAGGAATAGTTGGCAAACATTGTGGTAGTTTAACAGTGATAGAGAAGCCTTCTTAGAAGTACTGAATACTTCCTTTTAACAAAACGGGAATTTCAAGCACCACACAGTATACTGTTACAGTGACTGCTATATAGTATGCTCCTGTAGTTCTCCAACGTACGTTTATTATTGCTTATGCGTTCGTGTTTCAGGATTACATGAAGGATCGTGAGCGCGTTGTCGCCTGCTATAAAGGTGGTGGCCGGCTTTGCTACGTTTTTGCTCAAAAAAGACGTTCTAGTGTCGGTGCATTAGTTATACTGTCAGTCATAATTTTACTTAGATAAGTTATAAAGTTTCATAACAATTCACTAAAAAGGCATTTTCTCTTATATTGGTGCTTTATGCGAGAGCATTTGCTTTTAAGGGAAACTGAATTCACAAAATTATGTTTCTGTTTAGGGGATAGCTGCTGGCCAAGTAATTGCGGTAGGATGCCACAATTCCTCGAGTGCATAACTAATAATTAAATTAATCATCTTCTACAGTGACCGGCTGAATATATATATATATATATATATATATATATATATATATGCCAAGTACAGCTGAGCTAGCTTTGTGCGTGAAGTAAGCTGCAGGTTACACCCCTGAAATCGCAAGTGATGGTCATTCGATCGGTATACCAGAAACTATTGACGCGCAGGTCAGTCTGTTCATTGCAGTGGTCTGAAGTCACACCGTCCAGGTGAGGCCAAAAGCTGACCGAACTGAGCCCCAAAAATCACGCGAATCCCATGCACTGTGGGAATCAAGGTGAAGTGAAACATTGTTAGGTAGCTGGTTATCTAGCATACATTTGAATTGCGCAAAGTGTTACCAGATGACCCTAGAATGTCTTTGTGTAAGGCGATCAGCTGTGTGCGGAAGGCGAGCACTTTCTGAGTGGACGCGAGCGTGTGCGCGACAACAGCAAGGCGACCATAAAGGAGGTCGAAGAGGCAAATAAAGCTTCGCCTTAATATATCTAAGTGACCTTCAGCACTCATAGGATAAGAGCGCAAAGAACGCAGTAAGGACGCTCTCCTTCCCCACAGAAAACATAGTAGAGATGTAAATGTATTGGACCAGCCTTTACCTGTGTCGAATGTGGAGAAACTCGGAGTGAAGGACAGTGAAAGGGGCTCGTTTACCGATGCGTGCCGAGGTTTTGGTCTCGGAGCCGTGCTTCGGCCTCCGACCATTGCACCAAGCCGACCGGCGCACGCGTCAGGTACAGTTCGGGATACCACGTGACTATAGCTTCACCACCACGGCTTTTCGTGATATCGTAATTGGACACTTGTGTCGCGCCTGTAGTCTCTGTATTTTGCTCATAGAACTGGTCGAGCTCGTAGAATGTGTAAATAATGATTGTTGAATGCCGCGAACAAGCTACGAGCCTGAGGCGAGATGATATGCGCAGTAGTGTTGACGGGGCTTGCATCGGGCAATCGACTAAGATATAGGCAACAAATCAAGCGCGAGGGTAGCTTGAAGTGCTTTTCACCAGCAACCGTAAAAAATACACGACAGATTATAAAGCGCCACCCTTGTGCCGATTGTGCCACACGAATTTTTCAAAACTGTACACTAACAGTCGAAAGAAAAAATTCATCGGCGATTATACGATACTCCATAATGCGAAATTTCAGCGCACTTCTATACGTGCGTTCATTTCGCGATATATTGGTTGGCTCGGACAACCTGTCTCGTGCGGCACGCTGCAAACGGAGCGAAGTGTGGCGCGACTGCGTCGCTAATCTGGAGATCGCGAAAGCCAGCGCGTGGGTGACGTGTGGGCGCGATTCACAGCAGCCACCGCAGACAGACATCCCGGATGACGCGCGCTACTCTGGCGCCATCTCGTAGCCATCGTCGCCGCACTACGCTTTTATTCTCACGCTTTCACCATGCCCTCCTCCTCCGCTTTCCTCCTCGCGTCTTTTATCCCCCGCTGCGCTCCACGTTCACTCTTTCATCCTTCGCTGCGCTCGTTCGCTCGGTTCCGCCGACGCCGATGCTCGCCGCCGGAACGGGCACCCAAGATCTGCGCTCTAAATGAAACCAAGCGTTTTGAATGGCACAAGGACGGAAGCTACCCTCCATTCAGCAACATTCCCGAGGAGCTCATTCCCGTGGACTTGAGCAGTGTCCGCAAGCTGCATTCCTTTCTAACATTCTCATCGGAGCCGATAGCCGCGTCATGTTTGGAGGTCACGAGCTTTGCCTGAAATGTTATTTCCTTGCGTATAGCGCATTTTCAGTAGCGGCTTTTAGCGTATCCGCGTTTTACGGAAGTCCCCATGTTCGCACTTCTGCTGGACATTCGTGCACTGCCGGCGAGACATGTCATGAGGTAGGCGAAACCTGTGACGTCACCTCTTCTGAAGAGATGACTGCGAGCTGAAAGGAAGGGTGCGTAAGTTTTGATTGGCATTTCTAGCTATTACAGGTAGGAGTAATATTTAGCAGGCATGATCTATCTACACAGTGTGACTTATGCATCGCGCTTGCTTGGCAGCTTTTAGATGCCAAGAAGAACCGTGCGGGCCGCTTACGATCGATCGGCGTGTTTGAGAGCTCCGAGATAACCCTGTTTTCAGATCGCTGATGTACGCGACCAACGGTATAGATTGAGTGACTTGGGCGTAATGTGTGCTCACGTGTCGACGCAGACAGTGAAATGAAACATTCGCTAAGCACAGTCAAAAAGAGCTTACCACGACTTCCGGGGCTTAGCCTCTAGCTTCTACATAGGGCTTATCTACTTAGCCGTGAACAGACGATACTGACCACACATTTTCGTAACTCACGCTGATGCAGGCAAGACTTCGTGGACTCAGTGTGGTACTACAACGGAACAACATGCACAAAGTGGACCTTCCCCGATGGCCTCTGTCCATCCGGCCAGCGTGGAGTCTACGGGGCTTTCGACCAGTGCTCACGCCACTGTCTGGTGCATAACAGGACATCCAACTCGAACTCTACAGACTGCGAAGTTCCGCCGTCCGGAGCGTGCAGCCTGGAACAGCTGCGGTATCCGTTCCTTGCGGATATGCAGGCGGAAGGCAGCGAGAGGTGCGTCAATGCCTCTGGCGTGAATTTGCTCGCCCGGAGCTGCCTCATCGGCAACAACCAGTTCCAATCCCTAAAGGCCTGCCAAAAAGCGTGTATGGGAGAAACCGTCTCCTTCGGTACGCAGTTGCCGCCACTTCAATAAAACATCGCTGGAGACCGTAGGCAAACTCTAAATGTGTTTTATTATATTCCAGAGCTGAAAGGGCTTGAACCATATGTTAGTTTACAGCTATTTACTGACTAACCATTGCTTTTCGATTATGTAGAAGAAATGAGTGAGAGAGTCGCCGTTAGCCAATATTTGTGACCTCGGTGGTAAGGACACGCAAGGCAATATCTCAACAGTGGCCGCCAAAAAAAAAGATGCTTTCTATAAGTACGTGATACAGTATGGTGTTTAATATCGCACAATGACCTGTGAGGCTATATCGGTGACCTAGCTGGTGTAAAGAGCCAGACAGCCGACCGCACGCCAGAATGCCGGGTTTACTTCGACGTCCCTTCCTATATAGCACCCTCTGTGCAATCGCCCGAGGCCAAGTCAGCATCATCTTCGCACTCGGCCACGCTGCAAGTTTCCGGCACGGCTTGCAAACGAACACGCCACATAACATGGGGGCAACTTGTCCAGGGAGTGAAGTCGTCGTTTGTGAGCCGCCCAGCGCGCATCCAGCTTCTCTGGCGGGCGGCACTGGCTGTTGCGCGCTGGTCGCAGGTCTCGTCGAGATTATACCGTCGCATTTGGGCACGTGTATATTGACCCTTTTCGCGACGACCCCGTGGGCGCTGCCATGTTTGATCACGTGGTGACGCGTCCATTGCTTGCTTCAACTGCCTCCGTTGTCTCCTTGTTTACAATGGAAGTGTATGACGTGTAGCGATGAAGTTAGAAGGGCCTTGAAAGACATGACCAGGTGAAAAGCTGCTGGAGAAGATGGAATAACAGTCGATTTAATCAAAAATGGAGGAGATATCATGCTTGAAAAGCTTGCTGCCCTTTATACGCAATGCCTCACGACTTCAAGTGTACCAGAAAGATGGAAGAACGCCAACATTATACTCATCCATAAGAAGGGAGACGTTAAAGAATTGAAGAATTATAGACCCATTAGCTTGCTTTCAGTATTGCATAAAATATTCACCAAGATAATCTCCAATAGAATCAGGGCAACACTTGACTTCAGCTAACCAAGAGAACAGGCTGGCTTCAGGAAAGGATATTCTACGATTGATCATATCCATGTCATCAAACAGGTAATAGAGAAATCTGCAGAGTACAATCAACCTCTGTATATGGCTTTCACAGATTACGAAAAGGCACTTGATTTAGTAGAGATACCAGAAGTCATAGAGGCATTGCGTAATCAAGGGGTACAGGAGGCATACGTGATTATCTTAGCAAACATCTACAAGGATTCCACAGCTACCTTGGTTCTCCACAAGAAAAGCAGAAAGTTACCTATCAAGGAAGGGCTCAGGCAAGGAGACACAATCTCTCCGATGCTATTCACTGCATGCATAGAAGAAGTATTCAAGCTCATAGACTGGGAAGGCTTAGGAGTGAGGATCAACGGCGAATATCTCAGCAACCTTCGGTTTGCAGATGACATTGTCCTATTCAGCAACAATGGAGACGAATTACAGCAAATGATTGAGGACCCTAATCGAGAAAGTGTAAGAATTGGGTTGAAGATGAATATGCAGAAGACAAAGATACTGTTCAATAGCCTGGCAAGGGAACAAGAATTCAGGATCGCCAGTCAGCCTCTAGAGTCTGAAAAGGAGTACGTTTATCAGGGGACCCTGATCACGAGAAAGAAATTTACAGAAGAATAAAATTGGGTTGGAGTGCATACGGCAGGCATTGACAAATCCTGACTGGGAGCTTACCACTGTCGTTGAAAAGAAAAGTGTACAATCATTGCATTCAACCGGTGCTAACATATGGGGCAGAAACTTGGAGGTTAACAAAGAAGCTCGAGAACAAGTTAAGGACCTCACAAAGAGCGATGGAACGAAAAATCTTAGGACTAACGTTAAGAGACAGGAAGAGAGCGGTGTGGATCAGAGAACAAACGGGGATATCCGATATTCTTGTTGACATTAAGCGGAAGAAATGGAGCTGGGCAGGCCATGTAATGCGTAGGATGGATAACCGGTGGATCATTAGGGTTATACCCCGAGAAGGGAAGCACAGTCGAAGTCGGCAGAAAACCAGATGGGACGATGAAGTTAGGAAATTTGCAGGCGCAAGTGGGAATACACTAGTGCATGACAGGCGTAATTGGAGATTGCAGGGAGAGGCCTTCGTCCGCAGGGGACATAAAAAATAGGCTGATGATGATGATGAATTTTATCACGAACTAAAACGGTCCGTGCAATCCGCGCCAGGTGATACATCAGTCATGAATTCCAGCAAGACTTTCAATTAGCTTAACTTGGTCTTCACGGCATGTAATTTTCCTAAACAAAACGCAATCGTTTGCGAATAAGCGGATGTTAACACTTGGGTGAACAAGTGTGGTTATATCATTTATGTAAAATTTAAAAAAAACGGGCCATGAACGCTACCTTAGATGACCCGGCATAGACGAAACTGGTAATGAATCCGCAATGCTCCCACGGATGGCGACGAAGTGTGACCGGTATGTTAAGCATGATATTATCCAAAAAGTATTGATGAAAGGAAGCCCCAGATTTTGTAGTTTTAAAAGAAGTTTGGAATGAACAACACAATCGAAACCCTTGCTGAAATCAAGGAACAGTAGGTCAGTTCGGCTGGTTAATTCGGCAGCTGTTTCAGGAATGGTAAATACAAGCTGTGTTGTGGTGAAGAAACCTTTCAGACAATCGTGTTGGAACTCAGAACTGGTTTTGGCACGTAAAACCCCATAATTTAATTTTAATTTAACTCTGAAGTTTTGTTACTGAACACTAGATAATGTGTAATGAAATGGCCGAGAATATGCTCAAGTATTTTACAAAATACGGAAGGTTATGAAATATGACGGTCGTTTTTGGCTGACAATCGATCGCCCTATCACAAGCAAACACGCAAACCATCCAGCAAGCACGCTGTACCGAGGGGCGAACGAAAAATAGCTGTCAGTATTTGTGATATATAGGCTCCGCGTAGGGGGCCGTACGTAACAATAAATTAAATCTATTATCTGTGCCGCAAGACCCTTCTTTTTTTACATTCAACAGCAGTGAAAGCACTCCCTCCACGTGATATGAAATCAGGCTCAAAAAGCGATGAAGCTTGCAAATGCCTGCTGTCACTGTCACAAAAAAACAAAACAAAACAAAAAAACACTCGGAATTGAAATGTTTATTCCTTGCGTTAGCGATATCTTGGGGGTTACAGATCAAGGTGCCATTATGATTTAGTTTATCCAAGGACGCACTATTGCTGCTGAGGTATCGCCAAACTTTTCAGGATTTGTTTTTTTTTTTAAAAAGAGGGCAAGGTAAATGAAACGTACTTGTTGCGAACGGATTGGAGCGAGCTTGGGCGCTATAACATAAAATTATTCCAAACTGTTTTGACTCCAATTTCTGCAATTAGCCTCCACGATTGGACAAAACATTTTCGGGCCACTCCCAACTTCGCCTGTCTGACACGCGACGTCACGAAAACCGCGATAGCTTGCCATCTGATATAATGTGTACACACTGATTATGCATGATTAAACCGCACAAAAGAAAAATAATTATTCTCGATTCGACGCCTTTTCACCATTAGCCCTCTGCTATTGGTCCAATGTTTTCTGGCTACGCCCACTTCGCCTGTCTGTCACGCGACCTCACAAAACCGCGAAAACTCACCACGTCAAAGTGACGTGTACGCGAAAAAAAGCATTAATTTGCCGAACAAAACTGAAAAATTTTCTGAATAGCCACGGACTGCCCCGTTCCAAAAGGAATAGAAGATGGCTGCCCGCCGATTGCTCAGGCCCTCGCTACTCGCACCTGCCGGTGAGCATGTATTTATTTGCGCATGATAAACCAGTTTGCGTGGTAGTAAAACGTTATCAAGCCCTTTCGGCATGCATACGACATCGCTCTGCCAACTCTTCCTTGCTGAGAATACGTTTTAGCGGCATTCTCATCCTTCCGTTGCACGCCGCCGCGATTTTCGATCAGCCACCGCTAGCTAAGTAAGGCGAAGCGGACGAATCGGACAAGCCGGCACCACCCTCTTCACGCGATTATCTATTTTCACTGTGCTGGCTCGGCCCCATCGAAACCCTCTCCACTAGAGCGTGCTCCTCGCCTCTTGTCAGCCAATTAGATAAGAAAAACCGCTGAGTGTAGACAATGTTATTGGTTTTGAAATCGAACAAAGGTGACCTCCTATAAACGAGGAGAGTGTTTGATTGGGTTGTTCAGACAACGCTGCGGGTCACCGCCCGATGCTTGCGTCGGTGGTTACGTAAATTTGACGTCAGGAGTTTGGAATCAAAGCAGTTTGGAATCATTTTACGTTATAGTGCCCCTTGATAGTTGTACTTGAAGTTCTTGAATTATACGATAGTTGGAATTTGTTTTCTTTTTGGCGCGGTTTAGCCTGCTGTAAATATATAATATTCTGCCTTTACAAGGGGTTGAGCGACAACGAATTTTTTGCTGGGAACGAAAAAACGGAAACATCACTACAATCACGACTTCCATCCCTGAAAATTCGATTCAAATACTCGCCCGCCGTTCAAATATTCATAAGGTTTTGTGAATTTCCACTAAGAAGATCCCAGTCGATCTTTATCAGTTGACCAGCTCTATTTTTTTGTGTGTGTTTCGTGGCCTCGGTTTCCCATGCCACAGGTACGTGACTATAACCCAATCGTTATGGGTCTTCTAAATGTACATATAAATGATGAAACCACGGTAAGCAATATCTCAATTTCATTGGTTATAACTTATGATGACATATACCCCAACAATGAAAGGGGCCCTCCCTGGAATATTTTTAACGGCTTACTCCAGTATCACTTGAATCAGCTCCACACAAACGTAATTATATCAACGGATGCTTCGCGGTGTGAGGAAAATGCCGGAGTCAGCATTTTTTCATTGTCATTGCAATGGACTTGTTCTGTTCGGCTCCCACACTTCACTGCAATATCCCTGGCGGAATTCCTAGCTGTTCTCCTAGCATGCGTAAACTTCAGCCTTGCATAACTATCGCGTTAATAATCACAGACTCTTTATCGCTGTGCACCTCTCGTAGTGATCTCGGCGAGTCGCATATACTAAGTAAGAACTTTACACTAAATGGCTCCAAGTCTTTCACGGAGTTTACGGTTATTATTGGTACCTGGACACACAGGTATGTTATCGAACAAAGCGGCAGACACATTGTCGAAGACTTCCCTTGCAGGCCATGTGTTTAACTTCCTGCTGACTATACGGGTGTCGTCACCTCTGTCAGGTTTCGAAAAAGCACTCTTCTGACGTAAAAATCAAATCTAACGTCCTCCACGGAATCTGGTAAACTAGACAGGCAGAAGTCACATTAACGAGGCTGCTACGTCGAGTCCCACCTCTCATTTTATACATGCACTGATATGGTCTGGCGATTTCCCCTGTGTGCCATTTCTACAACGCATCAGAAAGTATTGAACATGACTTACTGGACTGCCGGCGTTTCTCCTCCCTGAGAAAAGGACATTGCAAATTACAATGTGACAATTCGGCCCGCCATTGAACTCTGCGGTGCTGCTGTCTTTCGGAGCTTCTGTGCTCGGACACTCACACAACAATGTGTGCATCGCCATAGAGAAATTCATTGGTGAATCTAACCTATTTCATTGTTAATCGTGCTAATACTTTCATTCTTCCCTCAATGTCCCATTATAAATACATTTACATACTTTCTTTTTCTGTGTTCTTTTAGAATGACTGCGCCTTGAATCGTCTTGTATTTTACTCGTCTTCATTTATTCGTCAAAGTTATTGATTCCTTTAATAGATACCTAAAAACTGCCCGACTCTCGGTCACTCCACCTGAGTGGGTATGTGCCAATGACTTGAAAGTAATCAACGTCATCATCATTAGTATTGAATGGCTCGCTTGAAATGATTTCACAAACCAGCCGCATCAGAACACCAGGTTGTCAGAAAGCCCCCAGAGAACTGCACAAGTCAACTGATCATCCGCTGGGCAAAATCTTTGAGTCTTTGCTACGGGTGTGATTTTTTACCAGTGTTTTAGCTTACATGTAAGTAATACCAGTTTGTGATCCGATACGTCCTTTTCGACAGACACTCTGTCAAGCATCGACCCACGAAGATTAAGATTAAAAGAACTACCACCGTCGTCATATTCTCGCGTTATATCCCGTACGTGCTGCACTATAGGTCGTAAGCCAGCATCATGGCATGAAGGGGATTGTCTAATAAGTCTAGTGTAGGGTTATTACTCCAGTCGGTAGCAGGCAAGTTAATGTCACCGGTCATGATATCTTTTTGGGGATGCTTAGCGGCTTCATGTAGTCACATAAGACTGAGAGGAACTCTGACGGCGCCGACGGAGGTCTTAGCACCCAACGTAAAAACATGGCTTCAGCATGCAACATTTAAAAAGAGGCTTTTGTGATCGTCGATATGGGGGAGTCAGCAGGGGGCACTAAATGATCATCTTTATTTGCCATCACGTAATCATGATTCAGTGAGGATAGATACATGCGGGTCATGTTTGAGCAACAGCAATTCCAAGTGGTCTGTTTTATTGACAATGCGTTACGGGCATTCTAGTTTAAGCACTCTTGGGTGCTTTGAATCTCGACACGCGTTACGTCAAGGGCGCTAGAGGGATTCACGGTCGTTCTTGTCGCCGTCCCATGCATAAAAGATGCCACCAACTTTTTATTTATCGTATACTAACAGTGGCGTAGCCCGAAATTTATTTCGCGGGGGCGGGGGGGGGGGGGGGGGGGGGGGGGGAGGGGGGTTCTCCACCGACAACTACAACTACTCCTCCTCCCGCTCTTTCATCCCTCTCTCACACTCTCTCTCAGCAGCCTCTCTGACGCCGTCGCACTACTTTCTCCGTCTGGCCGCTTTTATACTCGAAACGCGTTACGTCAAGGACGCTAGAGGGATTCACGGTCGTTCTTGTCGCCGTCCCATGCATAAAAGATGCCACCAACTTTTTATTTATCGTATACTAACAGTGGCGTAGCCCGAAATTTATTTCGCGGGGGCGGGGGGGGGGGAGGGTTCTCCACCGACAACTACTACTACTACTCCCGCTCTTTCATCCCTCTCTCACACTCTCCCTCTCAGCAGCCTCTCTGACGCCGTCGCACTACTTTCTCCGTCTGGCCGCTTTTATACTCGAAACGCGTTACGTCAAGGGCGCTAGAGGGATTCACGGTCGTTCTTGTCGCCGTCCCATGCATAAAAGATGCCACCAACTTTTTATTTATCGTATACTAACAGTGGCGTAGCCCGAAATTTATTTCGCGGGGGCGGGGGGGGGGGGGTTCTCCACCGACAACTACTACTACTACTCCCGCTCTTTCATCCCTCTCTCACACTCTCCCTCTCAGCAGCCTCTCTGACGCCGTCGCACTACTTTCTCCGTCTGGCCGCTTTTATACTCGAAACGCGTTACGTCAAGGGCGCTAGAGGGATTCACGGTCGTTCTTGTCGCCATCCCATGCATAAAAGATGCCACCAACTTTTTATTTATCGTATACTAACATTGGCGTAGCCCGAAATTTATTTCGCGGGGGCGGGGGGGGGGGGGGTTCTCCACCGACAACTACTACTACTACTCCCGCTCTTTCATCCCTCTCTCACACTCTCCCTCTCAGCAGCCTCTCTGACGCCGTCGCACTACTTTCTCCGTCTGGCCGCTTTTATACTCGAAACGCGTTACGTCAAGGGCGCTAGAGGGATTCACGGTCGTTCTTGTCGCCGTCCCATGCATAAAAGATGCCACCAACTTTTTATTTATCGTATACTAACATTGGCGTAGCCCGAAATTTATTTCGCGGGGGCGGGGGGGCGGGTTCTCCACCGACAACTACTACTACTACTCCCGCTCTTTCATCCCTCTCTCACACTCTCCCTCTCAGCAGCCTCTCTGACGCCGTCGCACTACTTTCTCCGTCTGGCCGCTTTTATACTCGAAACGCGTTACGTCAAGGGCGCTAGAGGGATTCACGGTCGTTCTTGTCGCCGTCCCATGCATAAAAGATGCCACCAACTTTTTATTTATCGTATACTAACATTGGCGTAGCCCGAAATTTATTTCGCGGGGGCGGGGGGGGGGGGGGTTTCTCCACCGACAACTACTACTACTACTCCCGCTCTTTCATCCCTCTCTCACACTCTCCCTCTCAGCAGCCTCTCTGACGCCGTCGCACTACTTTCTCCGTCTGGCCGCTTTTATACTCGAAACGCGTTACGTCAAGGGCGCTAGAGGGATTCACGGTCGTTCTTGTCGCCGTCCCATGCATAAAAGATGCCACCAACTTTTTATTTATCGTATACTAACAGTGGCGTAGCCCGAAATTTATTTCGCGGGGGCGGGGGGGGCGGGGTTCTCCACCGACAACTACTACTACTACTCCCGCTCTTTCATCCCTCTCTCACACTCTCCCTCTCAGCAGCCTCTCTGACGCCGTCGCACTACTTTCTCCGTCTGGCCGCTTTTATACTCGAAACGCGTTACGTCAAGGGCGCTAGAGGGATTCACGGTCGTTCTTGTCGCCGTCCCATGCATAAAAGATGCCACCAACTTTTTATTTATCGTATACTAACAGTGGCGTAGCCCGAAATTTATTTCGCGGGGGCGGGGGGGGGGGGGTTCTCCACCGACAACTACTACTACTACTCCCGCTCTTTCATCCCTCTCTCACACTCTCCCTCTCAGCAGCCTCTCTGACTGCCGTCGCACTACTTTCTCCGTCTGGCCGCTTTTATACTCGAAACGCGTTACGTCAAGGGCGCTAGAGGGATTCACGGTCGTTCTTGTCGCCGTCCCATGCATAAAAGATGCCACCAACTTTTTATTTATCGTATACTAACATTGGCGTAGCCCGAAATTTATTTCGCGGGGGCGGGGGGGGGGGGGTTCTCCACCGACAACTACTACTACTACTCCCGCTCTTTCATCCCTCTCTCACACTCTCCCTCTCAGCAGCCTCTCTGACGCCGTCGCACTACTTTCTCCGTCTGGCCGCTTTTATACTCGAAACGCGTTACGTCAAGGGCGCTAGAGGGATTCACGGTCGTTCTTGTCGCCGTCCCATGCATAAAAGATGCCACCAACTTTTTATTTATCGTATACTAACATTGGCGTAGCCCGAAATTTATTTCGCGGGGGCGGGGGGGGGGGGGGGTTCTCCACCGACAACTACTACTACTACTCCCGCTCTTTCATCCCTCTCCACACTCTCCCTCTCAGCAGCCTCTCTGACGCCGTCGCACTACTTTCTCCGTCTGGCCGCTTTTATACTCGAAACGCGTTACGTCAAGGGCGCTAGAGGGATTCACGGTCGTTCTTGTCGCCGTCCCATGCATAAAAGATGCCACCAACTTTTTATTTATCGTATACTAACAGTGGCGTAGCCCGAAATTTATTTCGCGGGGGCGGGGGGGGGGAGGGGGGTTCTCCACCGACAACTAACTACTACTACTCCCGCTCTTTCATCCCTCTCTCACACTCTCCCTCTCAGCAGCCTCTCTGACGCCGTCGCACTACTTTCTCCGTCTGGCCGCTTTTATACTCGAAACGCGTTACGTCAAGGGCGCTAGAGGGATTCACGGTCGTTCTTGTCGCCGTCCCATGCATAAAAGATGCCACCAACTTTTTATTTATCGTATACTAACATTGGCGTAGCCCGAAATTTATTTCGCGGGGGCGGGGGGGGGGGGTTCTCCACCGACAACTACTACTACTACTCCCGCTCTTTCATCCCTCTCTCACACTCTCCCTCTCAGCAGCCTCTCTGACGCCGTCGCACTACTTTCTCCGTCTGGCCGCTTTTATACTCGAAACGCGTTACGTCAAGGGCGCTAGAGGGATTCACGGTCGTTCTTGTCGCCGTCCCATGCATAAAAGATGCCACCAACTTTTTATTTATCGTATACTAACAGTGGCGTAGCCCGAAATTTATTTCGCGGGGGCGGGGGGGGGGGGGGTTCTCCGCCGACAACTACTAGTACTCCTCCTCCCGCTCTTTCATCCCTCTCTCACACACTCTTCTCTCAGCAGCCTCTCTGATGCCGTCGCACTACTTTCTCCGTCTGGCCGCTTTTATACTCGAAACGCGTTACGTCAAGGGCGCTAGAGGGATTCACGGTCGTTCTTGTCGCCGTCCCATGCATAAAAGATGCCACCAACTTTTTATTTATCGTATACTAACAGTGGCGTAGCCCGAAATTTATTTCGCGGGGGCGGGGGGGGGGGGGGGGGTTCTCCACCGACAACTACTACTACTACTCCCGCTCTTTCATCCCTCTCTCACACTCTCCCTCTCAGCAGCCTCTCTGACGCCGTCGCACTACTTTCTCCGTCTGGCCGCTTTTATACTCGAAACGCGTTACGTCAAGGGCGCTAGAGGGATTCACGGTCGTTCTTGTCGCCGTCCCATGCATAAAAGATGCCACCAACTTTTTATTTATCGTATACTAACAGTGGCGTAGGCCGAAATTTATTTCGCGGGGGCGGGGGGGGGGGGGGTTCTCCACCGACAACTACTACTACTACTCCCGCTCTTTCATCCCTCTCTCACACTCTCCCTCTCAGCAGCCTCTCTGACGCCGTCGCACTACTTTCTCCGTCTGGCCGCTTTTATACTCGAAACGCGTTACTTCAAGGGCGCTAGAGGGATTCACGGTCGTTCTTGTCGCCGTCCCATGCATAAAAGATGCCACCAACTTTTTATTTATCGTATACTAACATTGGCGTAGCCCGAAATTTATTTCGCGGGGGCGGGGGGGGGGGGGGGTTCTCCACCGACAACTACTACTACTACTCCCGCTCTTTCATCCCTCTCTCACACTCTCCCTCTCAGCAGCCTCTCTGACGCCGTCGCACTACTTTCTCCGTCTGGCCGCTTTTATACTCGAAACGCGTTACGTCAAGGGCGCTAGAGGGATTCACGGTCGTTCTTGTCGCCGTCCCATGCATAAAAGATGCCACCAACTTTTTATTTATCGTATACTAACAGTGGCGTAGCCCGAAATTTATTTCGCGGGGGCGGGGGGGGGGGGGAGGGGGGTTCTCCACCGACAACAACTACTACTCCTCCCGCTCTTTCATCCCTCTCTCACACTCTCCCTCTCAGCAGCCTCTCTGACGCCGTCGCACTACTTTCTCCGTCTGGCCGCTTTTATACTCGAAACGCGTTACGTCAAGGGCGCTAGAGGGATTCACGGTCGTTCTTGTCGCCGTCCCATGCATAAAAGATGCCACCAACTTTTTATTTATCGTATACTAACATTGGCGTAGCCCGAAATTTATTTTGCGGGGGCGGGGGGGGGGGGTTCTCCGCCGACTACTAGTACTCCTCCTCCCGCTCTTTCATCCCTCTCTCACACACTCTTCTCTCAGCAGCCTCTCTGATGCCGTCGCACTACTTTCTCCGTCTGGCCGCTTTTATACTCGAAACGGTCTGCTGCTACCTTTTGCGAATGTGAACGTCAAACAGGGCTCCACAGCTATTTTCGTCTGGAACCCCTTCTCATACCTTCTGATGCTGCTTCAAGGCGAATGCCTTGCCCATGGGGAGGTGATCGACGACGTACAAATTACGGATGTTCCCGAAGCCACGTCCTGTGCCAGTTACAACACGCTCGGTTCTCTACGTCCTACTCTTTGCCCACAGGTGTGTTCGATTCATCTATTGCTGATGGCCTCACCCCAGCTGAGCGTTCTCAGCTTCTGCGCATCTTAGAAAGAATTTCGTTCTTCTTTTGATGTCGGGCAACTTCCCTGGGCCGGGCGTCTGCTGCCACGCACCATATTGACACTGACTTCCAACCGCCATTGCGGCAACGCCCATATCGCGTCTCTGCCACAGAACGTCGTGTGATTAATGAGCAAGTACACGATATGTTTTGCCTCGAAGTGATCCGACCCTCGAACAGTCCATGGGCATCTCCTGTCGTCCCTGTTACGAAAAAAGACAGCTCGGTACGGTTCTGTGTAGACTATCGGCGCCTGAACAAGATCACTCGCAAAGATGTATTATACCCGCTGCCGCGAATCGATGACGATATCGATAGCCTACAAGGAGCAGAATTCTTTTCATCTCTAGATTTACGCTCCGGCTATTGGCAAGTCCCCATGGCGGACGTCGATAGACCGAAGACAACCTTTGTCACACCCGACAGCTTATACGAATTTAACGTCATGCCGTTTGGACTTTGTAATGCGCCGGCAACCTTTGAACGCATGATGGACACAGTTCTGCGCGGTTTCAAGTGGCACACGTGCTTATGTTATCTCGACGAGGTTGTTGTTTTTGCCTCTGACTTCACCACGCACCTTCAACGCCTACGGAGTGTTTTGACGTGCTTAGCAAACGCTGGCCTCCAACTGAACCTAAAGAAGTGCCGATTTGCAGCGCGGCAGCTCACGATACTAGGTTACGTCGTCTCGAAGGATGGAATCCTCCCCGATCCAGCCAAACTTCATGCCGTCGCCTAATTCCCTAAAGCGAAGTCCGTCAAAGAACTGCGCAGTTTCGTAGGCTTGTGTTCCAATTCCATTCAGGTGCTTCATTCGCAATTTCGCCGCTGTCATATCGCCCCTGACGAAGCTCCTTGGAAGCAAAGGGCCCCTCCATTCGTGGTCGTCCGAGTGCGTGTGTGAGTGATTTTAAAAGGAAGAGAAGAGAAAAGTACAGCGCCGTAACTGCCTCTCGGGGGAGGGCACCTCAACAGCGCTGTACAGGGAAGGGGGTGAGGGACATATAGTGACAGGCTAGTGAGAAAGTGGGGGAGAGGGGAGAAGAGAAAAAAAAAACGAGCAGCAAGGCCAGGAGGTGAAGGCGGCTCGACTCACAGCCGAGAGCGCAGGTTGGCATCCTCCAAGTAAACAAGTAACGACGCGAAGGCGTGTCTGGCAATGGAGGGGTGTGTGGCTGGGAACAGGAGTTGCTGCGTGGTATCCGCGGGCAACCCGAGGCGACGGTATGCCGCGACAAGTGCGTCGCGCTCCGATGCACGCGCGGGGCACTGGAGGAGGGCGTGCTCAACAGTCTCGATGTCGGCGCACTCTTCACAGGACGGCGAGCCCTCACCCGTCAGCCGATGCAACCTTTCGGCCGTCCGGGCGCAGCCGATGCGGAGTCGCAGGATGAGAGCGCGGTCTCGCCGGCTCAGGCCTCTGCGGGGCAGCAACCTGGGGGGAATGCCGCCGGCGACGCGAGGGTCGGGGTGCTGCGTCCTCAGATAGCCGGCCACGGAGTGGCGGGCGACGTCAAACCGCGTCACGAACCGCGACAACGGGACCGACGAGGAATGGGCCTCCTTTGCGAGCCGGTCTGCTTCCTCGTTTCCCTGCAGGCCAATGTGAGAAGGCACCCACTGGAACACGAGGTCGCATCCCCGCTCGCAAACGCCGTCAAGCTTGCACCGGAGCCGGCGAGCGAGCGTGGGGCCGTGATCCTCTCCGGCCAGAATGGAGAGCGCCGCTCGTGAGTCCGTCAGGACGGCCGCTCGCTGAACAGGAAGCTGGAGCAGCAGCTCGGCAGCCAGGTCAATGGCGGCCAGCTCGGCATGTGTTGACGACACCGCACACAGGACACGGCACTGGAACTGCGCCGAGAGCTCGGGGGCAACGCATGCCGCCGAAGCCGCGCCGTCCCGGAGCACAGAGCCGTCAGTGTACACCAGCACGCGGCCGGCGAGCTGCTCCTCGATCACCGCGACCGTCTCCTGTCGCAGGGCGCAGGCGGCGGTGTTGCGCTTTCCCCGGACCCCAGGCACGGTGATGCGAATGTCGAGACGGCGGCGGCGATGCGGAGGGGGCGGCAGCCACGCACACGACGGTCCCGCGCCGACAAGGCTGGCGAACTCGACGACGCGGCGCCCCATGCCGGAGTTGGGCAGGGAACGAAACCGGTCAATCAGCTGCTGCCCGTGTGACGAACGATGCAGTCGCTCAACGTGGCCCAGCGCCCTCCCCACGGCGCGCAGGGAGATAGGGATCTCGCCAGCCTCGGCGAGTGTGGCGCACACTGGTGACGTGTGTGGGAGGCACAGGAGTTGTCGAACAACGGCTCGGTGATCCATGTGCAGTGCCTCCCACTTCGCTGGGCTGAGGTCAGCGAGCGGCAGGCCGTACAGTAATCTCGCCGAGGCCACCGAATTGTAGAGTCGCAGTGCCAAGGTTGGGGAGCAGCCCTGACCGCGGGCCAAGAGGGTGCGCGCGGCACTCGCCACCCGTTTGGTTCCCTTGCGCAGGGCAGCCACTGCCGGCTGCCACTTGAGCCGGTGGTCCACGATGAGGCCGAGATAGCGCACTTTCATCCGCCACGGGAGGCTCTCACCGCGAAGGGAGAAACACGGCGCCGATCGGTGGGCCCCGTAGCGTGGATGGACGAGCATCGCCTCGGTCTTTGCCGCCGACAGAGTGAGGCCGATGCCGCGCACGTACTCGTCGACTGCGTCGAGTGCCGACTGTACACACCCGCGCACAACACTGCCCCTGGCGGTGGGACCACTGGCGAACAGCGCGATGTCGTCCGCGTACACCGCGACACGGACCTCGTACTCCGGCAGCTGAGGGATGTAGTCGCCGATGCGCGCGAGCGCGAGATTGAAGAGGAAGGGGCTCAGTACACTGCCCTGCGGCACACCAGTCGAGACGGCGCGCGGCTGACTGAGCGCTCCCCCCACGCGCACACGCATCGTACGGCCACTGAGGAAGGCCCCCACATATGCGAGCAACCTCCCGGAGACCCCCCTGGCACACAGAGCGTCGAGAATCGTGGCGTGCGGCAGCTGATCGAAGGCGCTCATGACGTCGAGGAGGACGAGGTAGCTAGCGTCACCGCGGTGCTTGGCCTCCTCGAGCGTCGTGATGACGTCAGCCAGGGAGTCGGCAGAGGCACGGAGACGGCGGAACCCGCTCTGCTCGGCAGCCAGGATGTCGAGAACCGCTGCGATCCACTCGAGGCGCCGAAGAGCCATGGCCTCGAGGACCTTGCCCGCGGCGGACGTCAGCGACACCGGTCGATACGAGGCAGGGTCGCGCGGCGGCTTGCCGTTCTTGAGCAACGGCACTACCACCGCCTCGCTCCACTCCCTCGGGATGACGCCCGATCTCCAGACGGCGTTGTAAGCGTCCAGCAGGTGGTGGAGCTGGTCGCTGTCGAAATTCCGCAGCATCTGGTAAGTGACGCCGTCGGAGCCGGGTGCCGAGCGACGCCTCCGTGACGCCAGCACCGTGCGCAGCTCGCCGATGGTGAAATCAGCCGTGCACAGTGCGGAGATCTCTTCCAGGGTGCCAGCCGCCGGGAAATAGCGCTGGGGGGCCATGAGCTCGCGCCGGGGGTGGTGGTGCGGCTGGAGGATCCCCGTCGGTCTGGTCGAAGCCACGGTTGGAGGGCAGAAGGTGGCCGCGAGCAGCTCGGCGAGCTGCGCGTTGGTGATGCCGCGTGCCACCGCGATGGAGAGTGCGGGGCAGCGCGGCACACGGGGCCGGAGGACCGCACCCAGGATGCGCCACGGGCGCGAGCGCGCGCGCGGGTCGTCAAGCGAGCAGCACAGGCTGGACCAGCTCGCACTGCGGCGCTGCCGTGCATGGCGACGGCAGACGGCGTCCAAGCGGTTGTAAACAGTCCAGTGCTCCCGCTTGTCGGTGCGCACGGCTTTGCGCTGTGCCCTTCGGCGCGCAGCTGCGACGAGGCGTTGACTAAGCTCCGTCGTTTGCTCGCGTCTCCTCCCATTTTGCGCCACTACGACCCAACGGCACCTATTGAGGTACACACAGATGCCAGCTGTGTTGGCTTCGGCGCTGTCCTAGCGCAGCGCAAAGAAGGGTTTCCTGAATATGTTGTGGCATATGCAAGCCGTAGGCTTACTAAAGCCGAGACCAATTACACCTTCACGGAAAAAGAATGTCTGGCGATCATCTGGGCGCTTACTAAGTTCCGGCCCTATCTGTATGGTCGCCACTTTGATGTCGTCACGAACCACCATGCTGGCTGTCGTCACTGAAGGATCCCTCGGGTCGTCGCTTCAGGATTACGATATCTGCGTACTGTACCGCAACGGACGCCAGCATGCTGACGCCCTCTCACGTTCTCCCTTGCCTGACGACAATGCCTGCTGCTCCCAGCTTGACGTTTCTTCGTTCGACATTGGGACAATCGCTTCCGAGCAGTGCAATGACCCCTGGATTGCCTCCATCATAGACTTCCTTGCTGACCCGTCATCGCCGCCAACCGCTCGTGCGTTGCGCCGTCGAGCTCGTCATTTCGCCATTCGCGACGACCTGCTTCACCGACGCAATTACACCTCTGACGGCCGCCAAGGGTTATTAGTAGTACCTCGAAGCCTGCGTTCTGAAATTTGCGCATCGTTCCACTCTAATCCACAGTGTGCACACTCGCGGCTTTTCAAAACCTACCAGTGCCTCCAACAACGCTACTACTGGCGAGGAATGTACAACTACGTTCAAAAGTTCGTTCGCGCAGGCCCCGACTGCCAGCGCCGGAAATATTCGCCCCAGCTCTCGCCAACTGGTCTGCAGCCTCTACCCTGCCCTACCCGGCCGTTCGGGCGCGTTGGCATCGATTTGTATGGCTGGTAACCACTGGGCCATTGTGGCAGTAGATCACCTTACACGATACGCCGAAACCGTCGCTCTCCCAGCAGCTACAGCGCGCGATGTTGCCTCATTCCTGCTTCGCCGATTCATCCTTGCGCCATGGTCTACCTCAAGAACTGCTCAGCGATCGCGGACGCGTCTTCCTGTCACAAGTAGTTGAAGCGATTCTCAAGGAGTGCCACGTTGTTCATCGTATGACTACGGCGTACCACCCTCAAACGAATGGCCACACAGAACGCTTCAACCGTACACTCGGCGAGATGCTTTCACTGTACGTCACCTCCGACCACACGAACTGGGACGCCATTTTGCCCTTCGTAACCTACGCGTATACAGGGTGTCCCAGCTATCACGCAGCACGATTAAAAAAAAAAGAGGAACGGCGTTACGCGAGGCAAACCTAGTGCGTTTTGTTTGCAGTACAGTGGAATAGCCGCCAGTAATTTTTTCATTACTGAGATTTAATTAGGTAATTGTACTAATTGTAATTAATTACATAACTCGAGAAGTACTGTCCTAATTATCTAAGTGTCAATGAGAAAGTTGTAGAGCAACATGAGAAACTCCAGATACAGCTTTATGTTGCTCAATACGTGCTACATAAAAGTGTTTTTCTGAGCACGCAAGAAGCCCGCGAATACACGCAAAGTGCGTCGAGCGGCCAGTCGTGCGGCAAATCTGCGTGTATTCGCGAGCTTCTTTCACGCTCGCAAGAGCACTTTTATGTAGCACGTATTGAGCAACAGAAAGCAGTATCGGGAGTTTTTCATGTTGCTCTACAACTTTCTCACTGACGCTTCGATAATTAGGACAGTACTTCTCGAGATGCGTAATTATTACAATTAGTTAAATAAATCTGAGTAATGAACAAATTACTGGCGGTTACTCCACTGTACTGGAAACAATACGCACTAGGTTTGCTTCGCGTAACGCCATTCCTATTTTTTAAAATCGTGCTGCGTGATAGCTGGGACACCCTGTAATACCGCTAGGCAGAGCACCACTGGATTTTTACCCTATTTCTTACTGTATGGTCGATACCCTTCGCACACCATCGACCCCATTCTACCGTACCGGCCGGATGCATCCGAGTGCGTGCCTATTTCTCCCACAGTCAGGCATAAGAGTGCCGCGACCTAGCATGGGCCTTTACTTCCGATGATCAAGAGCGCCAGAGGAGCACTCGCGGTGACGCCACTTCCACGGTCACCTTCGATCCGGGAGCGCTCGTGTGGCTCTCAGTCCCTTTCACGGCCCCTGGCCTCTCATCAATACTGGTGCCGAAATATGAAGGCCCTTACCGTGTTTTTGAACGCGCTTCTCCTGTGAACTATGTAATAGAACCAGTTGAGCCATCTTCAGACATGCGCCGCCGTGGACGAGACATTGTCCATGTGGGCCGTCTAAAGCGTTACTACGACCCGCTCATCGTGACGAGCTGTTGAGTCGCCGGACGGCTCCCTTATCGCTCCCGCGGGGGTGATTCTAGCGAAGAAGAGAGACGCTAGTGGGTTCAGCGCTACTGACTCTAAACGCTAGTGGGTCGAGCGCTCTCGCTCAGCAACGGCTCTCTTGTTTGGAAGCTGTGACGGCCCTGCCCGTCGACGTTGCGCTGCTTCGAGCTCTGCCAAATAAACACCTTTAGAATATGTATATATATATATATATATATATATATATATATATAGAGAGAGAGAGAGAGAGAACGCTGTACACCACAAAAGACAAACTCCTAGCACTCCCCGGAGAAGAATGTCCTAACGCATATGCACGTTTAACGATACTTTTCGTAGCTTTCGCGAAACGTTTTTCATTGCTATAGTTATGCTATCATCCTTAGGCTATTTTTAAAAATTATGATATTAAAGCAACTAAAATTTCGGGTACGATTTCATGCATTTATGTGTGTGTGTGTGTGTGTGTGTGTGTGTGTGTGTGTGTGTGTGTGTGTGTGCGTGTGCGTGTGTGTGTGTGTGTGTGTGTGTGCGCGTGTGTGTGTGTGTGTGTGTGTGTGTGTGTGTGCGCGCGAGAACGCTGTACACCACGCAAAGACAAACTCCTAGCACTCCCCGGAGAAGAATGTCCTAACGCATATGCACGTTTAACGATACTTTTCGTAGCTTTCGCGAAACGTTTTTCATTGCTATAGGACGTGCAGCCACTTCGCATTAAGTTATGCTATCATCCTTAGGCTATTTTTAAAAATTATGATATTAAAGCAACTAAAATTTCGGGTACGATTTCATGCATTTATATAATCTATGTCGATGACCTAGCTGGTACATGACTTGGACAAACGAACAGCGCTAAAAACCGGGCCAGACAAAGAGAAGACAGCGCACTATCGTGTCTTCTTGTTTGCGGGCCAGACTTCTTGCAGCCCAGGTAACAGTCAAGATACCCGTTGTTTTCCAGCTAGATCTTTTAGTGAGTGGTACGGCCACGGCTACGTACTGAAGAGGGCGGGCACTATTTCGCAAGTCGCCTATAACTCAATCGTGCTTTCGGCGTTACGGGCATGCTGTACTATTCTAGATTTAAGAATACAGGAGCGAAGCTTTGTGCTAGAACAAGTTTCCCTCACTTTCGATAACCTGCTGTCCGACTTGTTTCAAGAGATGTTTGGAAGTAACTTGTGGTGATGGTATTGGTCATCACGGGACGCATATTGTTATTTGATCAAACTCGAGAATTGATGAGGCAGACAGTCCAAAGCAGGGCTACTGGCTGTTTAGAAGCCTTTGGGAAAATTGCGGTATCCGTAGTTCGCAGTAAATTAAGGGCCAGTAGCTCCGAGAGATTTCAAAGTGTCGTGTCTCCTGACACCCATCTATTCTGAAAATTGCCGAGAGGTTTAATTGGGATGGGCTCTCCACTGCAAGCATCACGTGTTACGATGGGGTAGGTGAGCCTCAGCTAGGCGATTGGCCACGGCCGTCTGGTGTTGAGCTATCGGGAAGTGACGAGACGCTCTCCCTGTGTCCATAATTATCCGCCAACTTCGTTCTTGACGCCTTTCATGCCCCCCCCCTCCCCCCATCTTCGTATCCATCACCCCACTCCCCTTCTTAAAATTATTTTCTGGTAGTCACTGTCGCACTCCTCAACATGCATCGGGTCGTTGAACGGCACGGCGGCCCCTGACGTTCCTATATTTCTGTTTCTGCGTGGACTTCGAGGCTATTCACCTACCCGCCCTTCGACCTGTTTACCAGTTTCCTAGAAATTATCAGTTTACTGGAAGGAATATTGAAGCGTAAGCAGGGTTTGCTTAGATTTGATAGCTTGTCAATTCTTTCTGTTTTTCTGCTACTGTGCGCTGATCTGCTTGGATTACGCTGATGTATATGACGTATAAATGTAGGAACAGGGTCAGAAGAATAAGCTGGGGGAAATAGCGCGCGCGCGCTGGTGTGTGTGTGTTCCTATCAATAAGGTGACGTCCCGATTATGAGACATAAATTAACAAATAAATGTACCCGCACAGGTAGCGTAGTGGCTATGGCGTTGCGCTGCTGAGGTCGAGGGTTCGATCACTGCTGCATTTCGATGGGGGTGAAAGGCGAAAAGGCTCGTGCACCCGGTCAAATGTAATGTGCTTCATAATCATCTCGTAGGTTTGGCAACCCCGGAATTCAAATAAAGAAATCACAAATAAAAGTTTGAAATAGAGGGTTGGCATTGATGCCAATGTGTTAGTCATCTTAGAGTATTAGCACGCCGAGAAGCAGCATAAACAGCAAACGTGACAACACGACCGGTCTTTCACCGAGTGACAAATCGATAACAGTGATAAACCGGTGAAAAACGGTCACCGACAAAAAGCAAACCAATGTACGCGTGATAACATGGCACATTGACGTCATCGTGGCTACCATGTTTGGGTACTAGCGCGGTGAAAGGCAGTGTCCGTGACGTCAGCTGAAAACAATGTATAAAAGAAATAAAAACACTGTTTGTTGTAAACCTAGCGCCCTGGCTTCAACTTTGTACCTTACTCTCTGGTATTCTCATCCGCATGGCCATCAGCATTCGCATCTGCATAGTCTGGTGTGCTCATCTGATTTTCTGATAGTTGGCATTAAAAATCATGCATAGTCGCCAGCAAATGTTTGATGGCCAATGGTGCCACAAGTACAGTGTATATATTTTTGCAGCCTGAGCATGCCGGCTGAGAAATGGCCAGCACAGCTTATGTGCGTATATTCCACCGTATGTTCGACATTGTATACAATGGATTCCACGTTTCGGAGCTGTTTTAAATATATATATATATATATATATATATATATATATATATATATATATATATATTCATGCTGGTGGCCTCCAAACATTTATTCAGCACTGTACCAAGGGAGCCCAATGAACCCCAACCAGTTTGGTTCCCAAAGTTTTCATTTCTGAAATGTTGCTCTTCCCACAGTGACCAGTTGGCACAACGGCCTACCAATTCTGCTGACTAGCTGACATGCACTCATAATGTCCCCTGCATGGGAGGCGAATTGTCCGAGCAAATTGTGCTAACAGTCGCTACTGTAAATACTGTAAGCATACGAAATAGTATCTCTTAACATTTCTGCTTTCTGATCACTACTTTCGTCTAATCTGTTCCCTTTGTATGGGGCTTCTCTTGCTGGCCGTTGTCAGCCGTCGCCGTCGCGGCCAGCAGAATTCTCCTCTTCGTCCCTCTCCTCCAACAACAGTCGGTTTTTTACAGTAGACGCGGAAGCGTGAGCTGGCGCACGCAAGCATGCGTTCGTGTGGGCTGCCAGAGAATGGCAGCCTATTTGCTGCCCCAAGCATCCGTTGTAAACACCCCCGGAAATTCATGGTGTCTAAAGCGTCTAAACCCCCTTTACCTACGTGCGAGGAATTGGCGTCGTCCGTGTCCTATGACATCAGCGCGCAGACTCAAAATTGAGGGAGGGAAAAGCCCAGTGGTTTCACTCGAACGGATCAAACCACATTAGAGCCCCGTCCTGCCATCTGATGAAATTTAGCGTTAGCAAAACATTTCACGATTTAGCGTAATCACAAACACAAGACAAGCACTCGAAGAATTTCCGCTGATGTGACTCATACGCAACTCTCCCCGGCTGCAACGATGTCGAGCTCTTCACGGAGTAATCACCGCGGTTACTCAGTGGCTGCTGAGCTCGAGATGGCGCGTTCGATTTGATTTGCGGCAGCAGCGGCCGGCGTTCCACAAGGGCGGCTTGCAAAACGCTGGTGTATTTATGGTACTCCGATGGTGTACTTAGAGCACTCCGCCAGCGCATTACAAAGGTCGTGCAAGACAGCAGATAAGCGTAAGTACGTTAGTGCGAGCATAAATGGGCTCATTCTATTATTACAGCTTTACAGCTCTTTTTCACTTTTGTAGCACAGTCGGGGCACTCTAAAACGAGCAGTCGAATTTTTCATCTCACACTCTAAAAACATGCTACACCCTTCTTATTATTGCGATCTCAATTACATGGACACTCAAGCGCATTTCTGCCGTGGTCATAGTCGTGGACGTCGCGTTGAGGTTCCGTATAAGTTCAAACACGACAACATCGTCGCCGCGCTCCGTACGCTGTACGCGGAAGTGAAAGCTGGCGAGGGTCAGCCGACGATTGCAGCTCAATAGACCCCTCCTGGGGTACGTCACACCACACCGGCGACGTGACAGCGTGACGTCAGCGGCGCGCGTGCGGTGACTCTGGTTGGCAAAAAACAGCCGCCGCCGGCTTTCTGCGTGGTGCAGTCGCGCTTTAGTTGGTGTAGGTGGGCGCCACGTGGACGCGCGTTTTTATTTCTTTTATTTATTTTTAATTTTTAAGTGAACCGCCACAATTCTCTTGCCAGCCAGATTAGCAGTAATGTGTGTATGAGAACATCGGCGTGTGGTAAACTGCGTGATGAAAATGCGGCGACGCTCGCCTTTTTTACTTGCGAACGTGAACCACTTGGTGGTGCTCTGCGATGGATTGTGCAATGAAGAATATCGGCTTTTCCATGGATGTGTGCCACATTTGTTGTGGTAAAGTGTGCGGCGAGAACAGCGACGATATCGGCTCATCTTAGCCTAGGGAAACGGACCACATTACGTGTGTGTGCGCGCGCGCGTGGTGTACTACGCGATAAGCAACACATTTCGCTTGCGAGACTGTGGAAGCGTGTTGCGTGTAATAAAACCAGTCGTAGTGATCAGGCTCCGATAGAACATCAGGAACCGTAATTATTGAACTTGTGAGATTGAATGAGACGAGATGATTAGTGAGCTCATGTATTTCGGGGCCATCAGCGCTGTGTGCAGAAAAAAAAATACGAAAAGAAAACACCTTCGTTTGGGCATAATTTATCGACTAATAGGTATGATTAAAAATGAGCTCCTACGATGTTTTGACCGCTGCCGAAGCTGCGTGTACACATTTAACCACGGAAAATGCCCAAAAGGCCAACCACATAAATGATCGCGATTTAACGCAGATCTCACGGGTATTAAGTATAATTGAACGTTCTCTTTTTTTTTCGTTATTGGTGTATTCACCTTCATGGTACGAAATTTAAGCCGTGATGACGGACATAAACATGCAAAAGTTCGGTCTTGTAAAGTTGAGAGCAGCAAAGGAGGCAGCAGACACAGCGAAGTTAGCGTGCAACGGATTATGTACTTATGTAAGATTTTGCTTTGTACATTCACATGACCGAAACTAATAATCAAAATTAAATTATGGTGTTTAACATCCCTAAGCTGCACAGCGGCTTATGGGGTGCACTGTAACGAAAGGCTCCGGATTAATTTTGTTCACCTAGGGTATCTTATCATGCTCCTAATGCAGGGTAATAAGTTTTCTTGCATTTCTCCCTCATCTGAATTTAGGCGCCGCTACTTGGTACGGCTCCACTGAGCTGCCGTGTAGTTGTAGCCGAAGTTCATCTTGTGTATCGTTTAATGCTACAGTGTAAATGGGGCGCAAATCAGTGCATTCACGACAATGCAATACAAATTTGTGTTCGAAGACCAGTCATTTAGCGAAGTATCTCTTTGCCACCGCGAAAATGTGCATAATCTGTGATAAAATGTTCGTTTTCCAGGAATATTACATTTTTGTGGATGTTTGATCTACGGAAGAGGCGCACTTTTACGAAATCACCCCACGCTGAATATACGGGAACCATGCACTCGGCAACAACGCTACGTTGTTGTACCGGTAAAACGGGGACGATTATACTTCCTAGGCACAGTGCGTAAATGCTGTCACTTCAAAAAATCGCAATATGCCGGACTTACGATCGCGGCAGTTGATATACAAGCAGCGCTCTTATGCAGAGAGGACAGGTCGCACGAACATTTTTTGCCAACCAGCGCCCGCTTCGGACGCGCGCGAGGCAGGGTGGTGGGGGATTTTACACCGGCGGCGGCCGCGCGGGCGCCGTATCTGGAACACCGCCTGCAGCCTAGGCAGCGATCATTATATAATCGAAGCCACTATCCCGCCCACATCGCTAAAAAAGAAAGGGAGGAAAGATATCACGATCAACGACTGGGCCAAATTTAGACTCATCAGCGCACGAGACGAACCCACCACCATAGATGGCCTCGACCAATGAGTTGAACAGCTAAGCAAGGACGTCAAAACCGCAACCGAAATCATACCAGTCACAGCGGAAACACACGCAATAGACAACAGATTACTACCCATGTGACAAGCACACGAAAGCCTCCAAAAGAGATGGCTCAAACAAAAACACAAAAGAAGACTGAACCTCAAAATTACTCGCCTAGTCAAAGAAATAGAACACCACGCACAAGAGCTGGTCAAAGAACAATGGGGTCAAACATGCGACCACATGAGTGGAAAACTGGGCCTAAAAGACACGTGGCACCTACTCAGGTACCTTCTAGACCCTGAAAATTGTAAGACGGCACACAACAAGAACATCGGCCGCATTATACACGAACACCCCCTTCAAGACGACGAACTCCTCAACGAACTTAGGAGCAGATATTTATATACCTCCGACAAGAAAACGCTTCCCGAGTACAAAGGAGCTCTGAATCCTGGAATGGACGAGGAAATAACGACGGAAGAGGTGAGGGCGCCGCTACACAAACTCCGCATATCCTCTGCCCCGGGGGCGGACGGAATCACAAACAGAACTTTGAGAAACCTGGATGAGGAATCAATCAACGCTATCACAAAACTCTTTAACCAATGCTGGGAAAAGGCAAGCTGCCGGCAGCGTGGAAACACGCAAAGATAACCTAACCTAACCTAACCTAACCTAACCTAACCTGATAACTTCATACCGAAACCAGGGAAGAGTCTACAAATACAAAATTTGAGACCTATCTCCCTCACGTCAAGCCTGGGCAAATTGCTAGAACACGTGTTTCTAGATCGCCTTCAAGAACACATGGACAAGCACGAACTCTTCCCCAGCACAATGTTGGGCTTTAGACAACTACCTCTCCACACAAGACCTCGTGCTCAGACTATCGGATGATGTCATCAAACCTATTCACAGCAAACGAACCAAAGCAATCCTAGCTCTGAATTTAACCAAAGCATTCGACAAAGTCAAGCACGAGGCTATCACGGAAGCCCTTTTAAATCTAGGAGTAGGCGAGCGAACCCACACCTACGTCAAAGCCTTCCTATCCGCTAGGACGGCGATATACGCTTCGGGTCACTCACATCCGACCCCTTCACACTGGCAAGCAGGGGAACGCCGCAAGAATCGGTACTCTCACCCCTTCTTTTCAATGTCACGCTCATACCCATGGCACAGCTGCTCGAAGGAATACCAAACCTATCGCACTCCCTATACGCAGACGACACACTCTGGGCAACCAAGGGAAACGACGGAGAGATCGAGCACCTACTGCAAACTGGAGCAGTCATAGTCTCAGAACACGCCAGAAAGATAGGATTATCGTGCTCCCCGCAAAAATCGGAACTTCTCGTCATGAGATACAATCCACGAGGCCACACAAAAACATCAGTCCCAATAGAAATATACGTGGACGACACCCTAGTTCCCGAGGTCCAAACGATCCGGATACTAGGTATTCACCTACAATGCAACAGCAAAAACACTGACTATCACAAACTTACGGCATACGTGAACCAAACCAACCGTTTCATCAGACTCATCGCCAACAAACACTTTGGGATGAAGGAAGCGGTTTAGGCGTCCAGGGGCGTGGCCAGATATTTTTTTCGGGGGGGGGGGGGGGGGCTTCCCCGTCCCGACCAGGGGGGGGGGGGCAAACTTCCGTCTTCCTCTAGGTCACGTGATCGGTAATAAATATCGGTAGTTTAAGCAGACTCTATACATGTATATCAAAGACATGAGATCCCCCCCGCCCCCTCGCGTCTGCGTGTGCTTGTGAAGAAATTAAGTAAAAAGTAAGTAAGCTCAGTAAACACAGTACGTACGACAGGTACAGTGGGCGTTTGGAGCAACGGTCTCTCATCGCGCCACTGCATGGACCAGTCTTCGAAAACGCATCATTGAGACGACCCGTGCGATCGGAGAAGACATCATTAATTGTTAATTTCCGTTAAGCGTAGATGGCGTCGTGCTCGTCGGGGCGAAGTGCGTTTCACAAGTCAAGGACGGCTATACGCGTGAAAATGCATGCGTGACCAGGCTATACCTATTCCCATAGCAATAGCTTGTTCGCTGCGTCTTTGCGCTAGAAAACTTAAATACGCGCGAAAATGCGTAAGGCTTTTTTTTTTTTCGAAGCTTTCGTCGCCCTGCTCCCTCATACGAGAGGGTTGCATTTCCTGCGGGAAGTGCATGGGCCGCTGTGCCTTCCGCTATGTGCGAGCGTGCAGCCGTCATTTGCCTTTACGTCAACAGATTCATGATGGTACAGAATATTTCACCGCACAGCATAGATAAGCCATGTGTACGCATTTTAAGTAGTGCGTACGTGCAACTCATTTCTGCTTCACTTACGCCGGTGCAAACAGGAAGCGGCCTCGTACCTCACAGAAGCTCGACTGATTGGTGTACTAGTGATGCAGGAATGAACTCCGGTATTGTTCAGCGCATAGTGCACATAATCAATTTATCAGGACGCGTGAACTCCGACGAGAACTGTCAGCGCCTGCAACAAGAGTTTACTTACACTGTACTGCGCACAGCAGTAATTCATGCTTGTCGGCCGTCTGTTTCGTGCATTCTATTGCGAGTCGGTGGAATTTCACTTCTGTCATCAACCCCTTCGTGTGTACATTGCTGGTTTGGGATTCCACAACAAAACAGCAACTACCAGCCTTCCGTAATTGCTGGTTTCGGATTCAACAACACAACAGTAAATACCAGCCTTCCGTACGGGCGCAATCGCAAACAAGAGACGTTTCTCGAGCAGACTAAGCCTACGTTCACACTTGGGAAGCGGCAAGCGGGCGGAAAGACCAAAGCGGGCGGAAAGGCCAAAGCGGCCGGAAAATTTTTTCCGCGCCTGTCCAAGTTGTTCACATTTGTTTTGCTACCGCCGCGGCCGCCGGTGCCGTTTTCGTCCAGATCCATCTAGTCTGCGTAGAGAGAGAGAGAGAGAATAAACTTTAATAAAAAGAGCACGCGAGCGTACGTAGCTCCTCCGCTCTGCAGTGGGTGGTCCCCTCAGTCAAGGAGTCCAGCGGCCTTAGCTGCCCTTCTCGCTCGGTTGACCAGGTTGAGCTGGTCCGTCGAGTCGGAGCTGGACAGCGCTGCCTCCCATTGCCGTGTGGTGGGGTGTGTTATGGGTGTTAGCTGTGGTGTGTTTGCGCAAGCCAATACCATGTGGTAAAGTGTTGCACATTGATCACAGTGTGGACATCAATAGGAATACAGCGCAGGGTGTATGGCGTGGTAAAGACTCAAATGTGGATAAGTGTTTGTTTGGAGTTTTCGCCATATTACGGCCTCCTCTCGCGTCAGAGAATTATGAGGTGGGGGTAGTGTTGTTCGTGAAAGGCGACGTTTGTTGGCGTGGTGGCGCTCATTATCGCATTATTTCGAGTGGTATGTTCAATCTTTGATCCACGTACCGTCATCAAAAGTGATCATTTTACGCAACTTCGCGTGTCATCTGCGACCTTCGGTAAATTCCTCGTTGGCGTTCCGTAATTCTCCGCACACGGGCGCGGTAGCGCTGAGTAGCAGGTTGGTGCCTAGGCGTGATAATATTTCTTTAATAGCTTTTATTTACAAGTTGTAATAACATTTCATCATTTCGTATTGTCGGCGCCTCCAGGACACCAAAGGGGCAACGGGAACACCACAGCTAAAACCCTAGCTGGCCCTAGTGTTGGGGCTCGCCAAAGCCTGCGCGTCCTACGTGAGACCTACGCTCCCAATCTATCGTCGCGACGAGAAAGCACCCCGCGACTTCTGCAACATACCGTACACGTCCGAGGAGAATTATGGAGTGCCAACGAGGAATCTGCCTAACTATTGTCTGCCATGGAAGTGGAAGAAGAAACGGCTTTTATACTTCTACCTACTTGTTTTCTAGAAATGGACAATGAATAAACGGAAGACGCGGACACCTCGGAAACGGTGGTGGTGGGTTCGCCTGGCTTTGAAAAAGCGCGAGAAGTTGGGTGACGCCAAGGCTTCGTTGCCGCACCTCCGGTCGCGCGACGTTGAATACTATCGCGAGTATTGCTGACAGTACGTTGTAGTGCCACTCTTGTCGTAGAGAAAGGGCTGGTTCTTGATCGCGTCGATCAGCATTACAGCCTACACTTTTGGTGTAGTGTTCAATTTCACGACCGGTTGTTTACATGCTAGTGTAGCTTCCAGTAAGCAGAACGAGTTTCCGCCGCGTTTCCGCTTCGCCATGGCGAAAAAATCGGCCCGAGACCGATTTGGCTGGCAGCCTGTTTTTCTGCCTGTTTTGCCGCCTAGGCGGGCGGATTTTTGCAAGATTTTGCCGCCTCCGACAGCTTCGAGACCAAGTGTGAACGTAGCCTAAGATCCTGCGCGAGCGCGGCCTAACCCGCACCTGAAGGGAAGCGGCGGAAATGTATACCGGAGATTTCGACCACCTGGGGTCTTTGAAGTGCACCTAAATCTAAGTAAACGGGCCTCGAGCGTTTTCGCCATTATCTAAAATGCGGCTGCCGCATTTGTTGCTTCATTTGTTGCGCATTTGTTGCTTCAGAATGCGGCCCCCACATTCTCGCCCAAAACTTCACAGAGTGTCAAAGCCTTGGCAAACACCGTGACAGTTTTTTCTATATGCAGACATGATTCGCTGTAAATTACCAACCCAAACGGAAGCGCCCAGGAATGAAATTGTGATAGTAGCACCGGTTTCCTGAATTATGTCAGCGCGAAGCGACGAAAACAAAGGGTGGGTAAGTGGGGGGGGGGGGGGGTTGAACCCCTCCCCCCCTGGCTACGCCCCTGTAGGCGTCTAATCCAGGCTTTCGTGCTCAGCCGTTTCGTGTACTCCCTCTCATATCTCAACCTGTACAAAGCGGAGAAGGAAATGGCACAGTGCCGCATAAGACAAACCTACAAGGCGGTGCTCCGCCTGCCGAGATACACATCCACCGAGAGACTCCTGGAAATGGGCATCCACAGCACGCTCGACGAACTAGTTGGAGCACACAGAACAGCCCAATACGAAAGATTAACTAAGACACCTGCGGGAAGACACATCCTAAGGAAACTAAACATCCCATGCGAGAGCACTCAAACAAACGTCGAGCCTGTACCCAGAGACATCTTCAGTTGCCTCAGGGTCGACCCAATCCCAAATAACATGCACCCGGAGTATCACACTAAACGGAGACAGGCCCGGGCCAAATCACTCCAGAAACATGCACTACGCAAACCACGAGGAGACGGTCTACGTAGACGTAGCCGAACTTGGAGAACGCGACGCTTTTCCGCAGAGGTGGTAAGAAACGACCTCAAACAATCACCCCGCTCACCATTTTATTGCGATAGCAATTATATGGACACTTGAACCGGATTTCTGCCGTCGGCGTCGCCGTCGCCATCGCCGTCGCCGTGAGGTTCCCTATAGATAAAATCTTCGACGCGCGCCGTATGCCCGAGAGGAAGCGTGCGGAGAGCGAACGCACTCAATCTCCCACGCGCAAGCAAGGAAGCAGGAAGCCAGCGCCGGAGGGAGCAAGGGGGGGGGGGGGGGGGGGCGCACTTCTCTGCCAACAACCGCGCTCGTCGCTCGCTCGCACCGTCTCTTATCTCCACACGGCTCTGACCTTTAAGTGCATTCGCCGCTCAGTTTCCGTTGAAGCGATAGACCGCACGTACCTTCGCCCGCTGCGGCGTATGCTTGCTGCCAGCGTTTTGACAGTCGTTGTCTGCTGTCATTCAGTGTGATCTCTTCATGTTTGTGCGCGCTCACACCACGCTTGTTCATTCAGTTCGTAATAGTCGGGTCACATTTTCCAACGCACGCTACACACGGAATGCTGCCCGGATCGGCAGTGCAGCGCTACAGGTGTGTCCCTTCGCACGCGCTGCCCACGGGAAGCGCTTCTCATGAACACCACCGTTTCACACGCGCCTTCTCGTGGTCATCGAGTCTCTCTTCATGTCGGTCTACTTACGCCGCAGCACACCTGCTTACTTAATCAGCTCATGTTTACTACTATTCATATTGCTACCAAAGCCGCACACCTTACTTCGTATGACATTGCTGTGTTGCTATCGCATTCATTGCTTCGCCCTTAGGGCGAAACTGTGACATTTTTTTTTGGAAGGCACGCGGAAGAAGCGGAAGAAACCGCGATAGCAATAGCTATCACAAATACCGCAGCCAAAATAATTGTCTGTGACTCCAAGACGGAAATGTCTTAATTTTGCCACGAACCGGCGCTACAAATCCTGAAGGAAACACATTCACGCCCCGCCAGATCAAAATCATCTGGATCTCTGCGCATTCGTCCCCTCCCGGGAACGAAGCGGCTCACAATTTCGCCCGAGGACTCGTCAACCTGGCAGTGAGCCAACCGATCCTGCGAGGAGCAAAAGAGCGCATGATAACCTACTACGAAATTACGCAATACTATAAAAACGAAAGACTCGAATACTCACCGCCTGACAAATCCTTAACCAAGAACCAGCAGGCAACGTGGAGGCAACTCCAAACACACACCTTCCCCAACCCGTACAAACTATCCATAGTCTACCCAGGGATACACTCCCCCGAATGTACGCTAAGCGAAGCCGACAAAGCCGTTTTAGCACACATCTTGCACGAATGCCCTGAGCTCAAACCTAGAGCCGAATGGAAGCTATCCAACCGAGAGCAGTAGAGGCTGCGGTGACCAGCTCGGACCTGCGGTTCAACTGCGGGCCGTGGCCTGGGCTTTAGAAGTCGCCGTAAGACACGGTCTGACGGCCACCTCACGAAGCCATCAAGACTTCCCACATGTAATCGCATAAATCGCACATTGACGAGTTGAAGTTTTTACCACCACCACCACCACCACCACCTGAAAGCGATCTGCGACGTGGAAAAAGTGCGCGCCTGCGCGGGCCACATCTTCAAAGAGATCTGCGATGTGGACAAAATGCAACTAGGGCCGGTAGCTTCGTATGCTCTGTGCTTTCGATGTTTAGTTCGCGTTGAAACAAGAGTCAGCACGAAGGTCAGTTCACTCGCTGTTGTTGGTGCGCCTATTCACTCCAGCGTTTTGACAGCGAGTGTCCGCGGTCATCGAACGAGATGTATTCATGCTTACTTGTGCGCGCGTGACACCGTGCTTGTTAATTTAGTTAGAAAACGAATCTTTACAAGTTTATACGGCCGATAAAACTACTGCCCTCAGTTCGTATAGTTGTCTACTAATTTGCTGTCGCAATCGATCATTCGCCTATCGGGCGAAACTGCGACATTTTTTATCTTGTCCCACAACAATAATCATCTATCTTGTTTATACCTCCTTTATCGTTATACGCTCTATGCATAGCATATGAATGCTATGTCACGCTGATACGTGCATCCCTTTCATGACCGGAATGTACCCTGCACGCTGCGTCAAAGAAAAGTACTCTACAAAATGAATTTTAAATGAGCACACGGAGAACGCCAGTATTGCTCTGGGGCAGTGCAACTCTGGGTACACCGTGAATGCATCAATAAAGGCTCATAGAAAGCTTTAGTAATATATCTTGTCACACTAGTTCCAGTAGTTGTGGGAGTGCCGCGTTTTGACGTTCGTGTGCGCCTGTGTAGTCGATAGCGTTTACATAGATTATAGATACCTCCAAAGCGCAGGTAGAGACTTTCACATGCACCAAGAAGGCTAGTCCACGGCGTTCTAAACAACGTAGAGGGCTCACAGGAAGGTGGACACTTGGCATCCACGACTTGCACGCGACACATCGGAGGCCACGCTTGAAGTGATCGACTTGGGCAAACAAGGAAAGCCTCAGCCTGAAGCAAACGGTTGGACAAGGGCAAACGAGCTAGGTAATTAACATGATAGCGCTGGTCTTTCCTCTACCCTCTCACTGTTATCTTTTTTTTCGAGTTTTTGCGCTACTAAGTATCATGTTAGGTAATTAACAGTGCGAGATTCCTCAGACTCATGTATTCTACTTTCTTATCCCGTATGTCGCGTTTCAACAAGAACACAGTTCCTCAGCATTCCTCTTCCTCAGTTCAAGAAGTGCTCAGCCGCCGAAAAAAGGGAAGAAAATTCCTTCGCAGTAGATGCCGCCATGCGAGAAAGCATTACTGCGAAAGTAATAGTTCACCTCATATTGTCTTTCACTGCTTATCATGATCTCTTCTTGCGCCTTTACGCACTTCCTTTTATTGAGGCTACGTGCTCTAGTTTTTTTTGTAGTTTGGGATCTGCAGACATTGCTCCTCTGAACATGCCAGCGTGCAGCAGGAAGCCTACATGCTCTGTCATGCGGCTTTTGAGGCCCTCATTTTTTCCCCTGCCATACGCGGAATCAAACAATGGTCTGGTCCTTTTTTGCAATGCCAGATGAAGACTAGCAGCAGCAGCATCAGCGCAAGCTCTTGGGCCAGTTGCTGCATGATGAACTTGAAAACGGGGGTACCACCGAATACACAAGGACGCGTACACAGCATCCGTCCGTGTCTAAAGGCCCAACCACAGGCACGCTTCGCCACGCGCCGGCACGCGCCAATGCGTCAAATGCGTCAAAAGCGTCAGTCGCGAACGGGGTGACGCGTGCCGGCGCGCGGAGATTTTGCCAGCTGCCGATGCTAGAAAACCAGCCGCGCTAGCCGACGCGACGCCGGCGTCCACCAATCAGAGGCTGCAAACCGTCGCCGGCGTCCACCAGAGTCCGCGAAGCCTCTGGTTGCTACGCCTGATGATGGCCGCCGATGCGAAGGCGCCGACACCAACGATCGTCCGAGTGCTTCGGACGTACGACGCGCGCGACAGTGTTTCTGAAAGACAGTGTTGTGATACTAGGCCGACACGACCCACGACCGTGGGTGGTGGAAGTACGACGAGAATTCGTGCCGCGTTCGAACGACGCCGCCGAACCCTACCTGCCAGCGCTGGATTCCGCCGATCTCAGTGCGATCGTCTGCTAAAACATCCAACCGAATCACGATTGCAGACGATATACATACAACATTCTTGTTGTATGTATATTTTCTTGTGCTCGAAACGAATGGAAACTTGCTTTCGAAGTGCGAAGTCTGGATAATCAGCACTCGTCTACCGCCGATGTTGTTTACATTACGCGTAGGCCTAGCGCGTCCGTCCAGTTCGACCGGCGGTGAACGAGCCCAGCTGAGAAACTCTGCCGAAGGAAATGAAATTTCAGTTACGTTTTGCGATGCTGTGATTTGAAATATGGCGCTCCTGACTTCGTGCTGTGTGTGGTGTGGTGTAAACGAACCGTGTGGAACTTCAGTTGGTGAACCGCGGCGTGTTTCGTGTGTGAATTATGTGGTCTCGGGACTCGGGCGAGCTCTGCGCTGTTTCCAGCGGCAAAGATAACTTGCGAAAGCGAAAGACAGTAGTAGCCGAACAATGGGCGTCTTGCGCTGGAGTTTGAGGTATAGTAGCGGCGCCTGGTGGCGGCGAAAAACGTCATCTGGGTAGTACCAGCTTGGATAGTATTGAGCCCTGGCTGTGGCGAAGCACGTTTCTAGCCCGCGTTTTGCGTCGATTCGCACTTTTTTCTGCCCTATTTCGAGTGCGAAAAGGCTCGTCACTTCTCACAGACCATGGCGACCAGGCTGCGAGCTGGCCGCAGCCTATAGTTATACGAAAACGGACTCTCCGTGTGCCGTGGGACGTAATGCTGGAAGCAGAAGACATAGGCGACGCCGATCCGGAGAGACCTAGCTCAGCCTCGAAAAAGCGTCACCGTCGTTACTGCTGCGTCGTGGGCTGCCATGAACAAGAAGGCCTGAATCCCAACATCAGATTCTACCGTTTTCCTTCAAGGCTTCACGAAGTGGAGCGTCGGGCGCGCTGAATAACTGCAGTTCGTCGCGCTGGGTAAGCGAAATGGAAGACCGACATAGCAGCAGGCATGGCTGGTGATTCACGATTCGAGACCCGGCCACAGCGACAATTGACAATTCGACCGGTGTGAAGTGGTGAAGTGACCAGGTGTGTGCAAATGACCACAAATGGTCGGGCTGATTCGGTGACAATTCACTACCCCACTACGAGCAGCACAGGTTAGAGAGTTGAATGTGCTCATTCTTGACCTCAATCCAGCACGTTGAGGCAGCACAGCAACGTAGTATTGATTACAGCACATCGATGTTTGAGCGCTGTCATTAGAAGCTACATCAAGTGAGCAGCGCACGAGCGCGATTCGCATGTACGTACGTTACTGCGAGCTTATATGCATTGCATCAGTTATTTATCAATTGCTAAAGGGACAGATGGCCGCTACTACAGCGCAGGCATAATTAATTGTCTAGCGGCATGCAGTCAACAAAGATTGCAGGAGACCCGCCGTTTCGCGGCATGTCTAAAGACCGCTGCCGTCGCGGCACGTACGATCGTGCGCTCGAGCAGTTCCGTACACATATCTGCTTATCGCTGCTGTGAATTCATTTATAGAAAGCATTTCCTCGCGATGTGCGCCTGAATCTAGCAGCGTGCAAACCTTACCTGAAGTTCAACTTCGCACGTGCGTGACTCGCTTCACTTGCGATTGACACTGCGCTAAAACTTCGCCGCTTATTTCTTCAACGGCGTACACGCAGTCGGCGTTGCATAATTTCTTGCCTTTACGCAGCATGCCACCCATGGAAAAATCTTCGGCGCCCGATATTCGCTGCAAGCCGTGGTACAACACAACCGAAAGTGGCGGGTCCATATTGTAAACGTGCTTCCCGAAGCAGACGACCCAGCTTGGTACTACCCAGTTTCGGATTGAAGGCGCTTTTTAGCAGCATTTTCGCAGCGCCCTCTGGGCAACGCAAGAGCCCCATGGGAAATACGCGTACACCAATTCAGCCATGCCATCCGTTTAGTTGAAAGTGCACTCTTCGATTCGGCATGTGAAATCTAGTTCAGTACAAGTTCACAGTACTCCTTCACTCACTTCTTTCAAGTGCAGGTGTCTTATAGGCTAGTTGGGGATAAATCGCTCGTGCAGCGCTCAAGGACGCTGACACACTGAAGGAAACGTGATACAGCGCTGTCATGTGTTCTTGTAGTTGAGCACTTGTAAAAAAAAAATATGTTTGCACTATGTGCACCGTGTGCAATGCATAGGAGGACCTGCGTCATACAAGACTTATGCATGCTGCTGCGTATACCAGGATTGCTTCGATGCCTGCTTGACAAGCAGCACGTACTGAGTCAGTGAAACTGTGATTGGCTTTTGATATTTTTTTGTTTATGGAAAGAGCAGATGGTGTAAGTGCATACATTGCAGGGAAGGGGTAAAGGTGTCATCAGTGCTTTGCGCAGTTGGTATGCTTAAGCTGCCCAAATCTCTTCAGCTTGCACTAAAATGCATCTCGCTGTGATACTATAAACTGTAGTCGGGAAAAAGATTAACTCAAAACCAAGTTCCTAATGCATCTTCGCAGAATGTGTTTAATTCACTAGTTAACACTTGCACTGCAACATCATGCCAATACGCAGCGCAGTATATGCGCTTGAAATAAACACATTTTGTAAAGGTGGACGACTGGGCCTACAATAACTGTTAGCACTGAAATAAGTGCTGCCATGCATATCAGCCACACCACAACCTCTGTGCACCCAACCTACTTCCTCTGTGGCAACCCCATGAAGACCGTTCGGGCCCTTCCCACCCTGGGTGTAATATTCAGCCCTTCTCTCAACTTTTCCGCACAAGTCACTAGGCTCGTCGCATTCTGGGATTTGTGACCTGTCTCTCCCTTCCCTGGGGACCTGAGGTTTTCAGAGCACTCTACACTTCTCTCGTACCACCACAGCTTGAGTACTGCTCATCAGTTTAGTCCCCTTACCAAACTCATCTCGCTGACAAACTTGAGCTTGTTCAGCGCCGGGCAAAGCGCACCCTCTACTCCCATCTTTTCGATCGTCACAAGCTCATGTTAGCCTACAAGGATCACCTCAAAGCCCTTAAGTGGCGCACCCTGCAATACCAGCGCCACATTGCACTTGTCCGTCTATTCTGCAGGGCGCTGTGTGGCTCTCTGGAAACACTTATATTTCTTCTTCTGTCCGTCTGAACAAGCCATCAGGACAGCCTGAGCCCCATCACACCTGTACAGTAAAACGCCGCAACTCCATTCTTATACAGAGCTTTCTCTCCATTAGGACTCCCATTCCTTGCGACCGTAGTGAACCGGCACTCCTATGCATTGTGCACCGTCGACTTCCCAGTTGTTGCCCTGTGTGTGCGTGTGACGTGTTCTGCAAGTGAGCAAGCGTGTTTGTGTGTGTGTGTGTGTGTGTGTGTGTGGTGTGTGTGTGTGTGTGTGTGTGTGTGTGTGAGCGAGCGGGCACGTCATCTAGAGCAAATTCCTGCTCTAGATGGCTGACTATCAGACGCTCTAGCGTACAGGCATGAGCCTTACTTTTTTAGCCTTGCGAGCTGTCTAGAGTGCCATGCTACTTCTAAGGTTATTATTATTATTATTATTATTATTATTATGATCCCTACAACCACATTGATGGTGTTGAAGCCAGCATGACACATAATTCAAAATATTTTTGGAGCTTCGTGCACTGTCATTCTTCTAAAGAGAGTGCCAAAGAGGTGTCTTCTTGATGAAAATTGTGATGATGTCTTGAACACTGGTGATGCCTTTGCAGAACATTTCTGTTGTGTCTATGGTGTAAAGGATGCTTCAAGTAACCTTCCTTCTCAGCCTGGCACAGTGTTTATGCTATCAGTCAATGAAGACCTTGTTTTCAAGTGTATGAAGTGCCTCAAACCTTCCCTTTCTTGTGGTGTTGATGGTATTCCTCTCACATTGCTTAAGACGTATAGAAGCGTCCCTGTTGTCGCAAGCATCTCCCATAGTTCCCTAAAGTCTAGCATATTTTTTAGCACTTGGAAGGTAGCATGGTTATTGCCCGTGCACAAATCGGGTACTGTGAGTGCAGTTACTAACTACCGGCCTATATCTATCTGCTGCATTGAGTCAAAAGTGTTTGAATCGGTATTGCATTCCCTGCTTTTTGTTAGTGCTAAGAACATTTTAATAGATGGACAGCATGGCTTTGTATGCAGACAACTTAAGGATATTTAAGACTGTCAACAGTGTTCACGACTGCATTGATCTCCAAAAAGACATTTTCTCACTCTAAAGCTGGTGCAGAAACAATAATGGTATTGTGGGCACGTCTTAGTATGTACTCTTAAATGCTTCCAAAACTATGGTATTAAGTTACGCGCGCAAAACACACCATGTACAATTTTCATACGCCCTTCGGGATGCTCCACTGATCAGGGTCAAAGAAATCAAAGATCTTGGTGTGCACTTCGACAAAACACTAAGCTTCTGTTCACACATTAAATATGCACAACGTGCCCTTCACGCTCTTGGAATTGTATGTCGTATATTGCATGATGACCACTCACCTGTTCTGTTTCTGAAATCGTATGCTTCTGTGTGCCTTCCACTACTAGAGTATGTCTCTGTAGATTGAGGTACAACATGCAAATCTAATTCTGACCTCACTGAATGCATCCAGAATAAATTGATATCTGTCTTCCAACACCACTTTTGCCATTCTGGCGACCATAGTCCAGCACTCTCAAATGTACCTCAACTCACACCTCTAGACTCCCTTAAACCTCACCCCTTCGATTAATAAAGTTGTTAGTCACTCATCCAAGACTTATTAAATCATGCCTTTTTCGTTCCTGTATAAGGTGGTCCATGGCATTATACTTTCCCAAAGCTGCGCAATTTTTCGTGCTGCAACGTATACCAGGTAACATTCCGCATTCTCTGCCTGGCCTTGTTCCAATAAAGACTGTCCTATATATGGCTCGACTCCAAAAAACATAATAAGAATTGTGCCTGCATTGACATATTTCAGAGTTCATTTCCTATGTATTGTATATATGTAGATAATCATGTCGTATGATTAACTGCAGTTTACGCTTCCTTGTTTTCTTTTTCCTTATATGTTTCTCTATCTCGCATTGTTTTGTCTTGAACATTTGTGTTCTTTGTACATTTTGTCTCGCATATTGCTTTTTAAGTGCACCAGTCAGAGGCCCTCTAGCTGTTTCTGGGCCCCATAATAAACATTTGATTGATTGGTTATTGTTACTGTAATATGAAATTGATCTTTAAATATGTACTAGTATATTAGTTTAGTTCAGTAGCATTTGTGCAATATTATTATAGTGTGACAGTTTTTTAAAGCATCCATTAAGTGTAATAAAACGCTGTTTGCTTGCTCATATGCATTGTGCCATTAATTTCTTCTGGGGTTTAATAATGGTTGGCTGCCATGTCCAGTGTTGTGCAATATATGGCACAACAATTGTTACATGCCTCACAGAACAAATTTGTTTATTTATTTCATAATACCCCTAAAGGCCCCCGAAGGGGTATTACATAGGGGGTACGGATACATGAAAAAATGCGAGCTTTGCGCGTTACCGAAAAAAAAGAAAAAAATATGTGGTTGATCCCTCTTATATAGGAATCGGTATAGAACACGAAAGTGAAACGTGTCTTCACAGAAGTAGTGTAATGTTTATTGCACATTGATATATAATGTCTATTGGTGTTTTGTGGCTAAAGCGCCCTTAGGCGTTGATGCACCCACGCTGACGCCTGGTGGCACGTCTCCTCCATCACGACTACCAACGTCGATGACCATGAGCAACCGTCGTGCATATGGAAGCTGCACTACGCTGCACACGCTAGCACAACGCGAAAGACGAAGCACGTAACTGACACACTAATACAACGCGCAAGACAAAGCACGTAACTGAATCGTCACCGAGTCAAATCAGCGCGTACAGCGCGTCGTAATTGCAGCCTCCGCGATCAACTTCAGAAACATTTTCAGAGCTAATTGCGGAGGCCATGCTCCGCTGTGCTGAGTACGGTGAACGCCACCTAGGTGGCGTTGGTAGTGCTTCTTGATGCCAGCGTCCCTTCGAATGCTGGCATCGAGGCGTCGTAGTGCTGAGACCACCGAAGCGTTCACTGTCGGTGCGCGTTAGTGTCATAATGCAGTACTTCTCTTTTCTGCTCGTAGGCGGCGGCACCGCCCCGAGCAAGAGCGCGGGTACACGGAGGAGTGTTAGATATATAAGGCGCGTCTGTGTAGCTCTCTGCAAATGCGTTTGTGGCGCAATGGGTTAAACGCTCGGCGATCTATCGTCGCGGACCGAGAGGTCGTGGGTTCGATTTCCAAATTTTCCATGTTTGTGGAACTTTTTCTTCTGGTTTCTTTCTTTGTATTATGTTCGTGTACATTGTAAGCTGACGTATTTCCGTGACGGAAATACGTCAGTGAAGTCTTGGTGGACCCCGGCATAAAACACTTTCGTGTTAAAAAAAAGAATTATACATAAGTACGACGACTAGCAACATACACAAATAAAACAGTATACGAAATAGATTAGTCGAGTAACAAATTAAAACAAATTAAGGGCATAAATAGATACAGTGTACAAGAAGCAATACGAGGTCTTGCTGGTAACTGCGTCAGTTGTCATCTTAACAAATTAATAAGACATGAATACAATTATACAATGTACACGCAGAACGGTAAAACAAATGATCAAAACAATATATACACTGAACAACGTATGAAGAAACGCTAAAATAGTACATGATGGATATTTACGCGTAACCGTTGCGTAAAAGTTCCTGAAAGGTTGCGAAATCGGTTTGAGTAGCAATGTGTGATGGCAGGTTATTCCATGCAACTATTGTTCGGGGAACGAAGGAGTTAGCATAGTGAGCTGAGCAACAACTTATGCGTTTTATCTTGAAGATATGGTCTGTGCGTGGAAAGAAGGCTGTCGCTGGTTCGAAGATATGGTGAAGGTGCGGATGATGATAAAGTTTGTGCAGCAGCGAAAGGCGGGCAATTCTGCGGCGATAGGATAAGTCGTCAAGCTGAGCGCGAGCTTTTAGTGCTGAAATGCTAGTATAGGGTGAATAATCAGAAAAAATGAAACGGACCGCGCGGTTTTGCAGTGATTCGATTTCATGGGTGATATAGGTTTGACAAGGATCCCAGATGGCTGATGCATACTCGATTTCTGGGCGTATTAATGTGATGTATGCTAGTCTGCGTAGTTTAGCTGGAGCATGCTTAAGGTTGCGTTTGAGGAGGCCTAATGAGCGGTTAGCTGATGCCAACGTCAGGCGGATGTGATGATGCCACGTTAGATCAGACTGTAAGTGAACCCCAAGATACTTATATGAAGTTGTAAGTTCAATTATGTTGTTATTTATTACGTACGATGTTAGAATACGGTGACTGCGCCTAGTAAATGATAATAACTTCGTTTTAGCTGTATTAAGAGTCATCAACCATGTTGAACACCATGTGTTAATAGCGTTAAGATCGGTTTGAAGAACATGTTTGTCATTGTCACATGAAATTAATCGATATATTACGCAGTCATCGGCGAAAAGTCTGATGTGGGAAGACACACAGTTAGGCAAGTCATTAATATATATTAAGAAGAGTAAAGGGCCAAGAACGCTGCCCTGCGGAACACCGGAGGTTACTTTGGTAGAAGGGGAATGGCTGTTGTTAACAGATGTGTATTGTACTCTGGATGAGAGGAAATCCTTAATCCACCCAATAACGGTTGGGTGTATGTTAAGGTTCATTAGCTTCAGTACTAGTCTATGGTGAGGAACGCGATCGAAAGCTTTTGAGAAATCCAGGAAGATAGCATCAACTTGAAACCCGAGGTCTAGGTATGAATGTAAGTCATTAAGAAGCCGGCTAACTGTGTGTCGCATGAATAACCCCGACGAAAGCCATGTTGGTAATCAACGATAATTTTGTGGTCTTCTAAGTAGTTAATAATTTCAGTATACAAGATGTGTTCGAGTAATTTGCAAATAGTACTAGTTAAGGAGATGGGGCGGTAATTCAATGGATGAGTTCGGTCTCCAGTCTTAAAAATGGGTATGACTTTTGCCACCTTCCAGTCGTACGGAATAGTGTTGGTTGATAAAGACTGCGAGAAGAGTGCACACAATACAGGTGATAAACTAGGTGACAAATGTTTTAACACTTTATTATTAATGCCAGTGTGATCAGATGCCGAAGAAACTTTAAGTTTATTTAGTAAAGAAGAAATACCTGCTTCGCTAACAATTATTTCTGGCATTGATATGTTAGGGAGATTGTCAAGGGATGGTGATAATGTGGTGTCTTCCTGTGTGAATACAGATGAAAATGCGCTATTCAATAAATCGGCACACTCCGAGTGGTGGACCATATCACCGTGCTCATTAACGAGTGTTATATCGGGATAGCTCTTCGGGTTTATTACGCGCCAAAAACGTTGAGGATTGTTAGTGAGCATAGAATATAGGTGATGGGTAAAGAAATGTCGTTTAGATGATTTTAGCAGTGACTGATATTGCTTATCGCAGGTCTTATAACGATGCCAGGAATCTGAGACGCTGTCTTTGTTGGTTTTACGATATAAACGCTTTTTCTTATTATTAAGGCGCCGAAGCTTTACAGTAAACCACGGGGCTGTCGGAGTGCAGGCTATTTTTGTTAGAGGGACGAACCGATTAATTAGTTCAGTAAGAGTGGTTTTAAGTTCAGCCCAGTTACGTTCAATGGTTTGAAATTGGCATCTATTGAGGAAATGTAACGAAAAGTCAGATAGTGCGGAGTTTATGCTGTCAAAATCCGCTCTATTGTAACATTGGATGTATTTATCAGAGCTCGGACGTCTTGGAAGGGAAACTGCAAGACTACCTGTTATGATATCATGATCAGATAGCCCATCTTGATGAGTTAAGTCGAAGCACACGTCAGGATCACTGGTTAATACTAGATCTAAAATATTAGTGGATGTAGCCGAAGATCGCGTGGGACGGGTGATAAGCTGTGTTAAAGAAAAGTCGAGACATGACTGCAGAAAACTGTGTGCCTCAGATAGGTAGGTTGCTGTTGAAAGGTTAGCCCAATCAATACCGGGGAAGTTAAAATCACCGAAGATTAGTACTACAGATTTAGGAAAACGAACAGTAATGATTTCAAGAAGCCGTTGGAATTCACGAGAAAACGTATTGTCCATGTCAGGAGGTCGATAAAAAGCACCAATTATTATAAGGCCTGCTTTATGTTTTATTGAAACCCACACACACTCTAAAGAGCTGTCAAGGTGAATACGTGCGGCAAAAAGATTTTTTTGCACTGCTACCAAAACGCCACCACCTATTCCATTTTTCCTGTCACAACGAAAGTAGTTAAATGAAGTCCAGCTTTCCAGAATGGAGGTATCGGGGACGGTATCGGTAAGCCATGTTTCAGTTAGTATCACTATCGATGCTGAACATGAGTCAATGATGGATGATAGCGGTACTGTTGAATGTCTGAATGTGTTGAAATTGAATGTCTTTCTCAATCAAAACATCATTGTAGGCTGAAAACAATAAACAAACTGCTATTTCTTTCTGTTTTTTTGTGGGGACTTGAAGTCTATAAATTTTAAAAATAACCTGTTTGCATATATTTTTTCATATTATGCAAATGAGCTGCCCCATACATTTGAATAAGTGCTTCAAGAGTACGAATAAGTGCTTCAAGGCCTCCCGATGCGGTGTTGATGCTTCAAAACAACCTAGAAAAATTAAATGTTCCATGGGAAAGATTAGACAAACAAGAATCAGGAGACAAGCTACGAAACTGGTAAATTTTGGCTGTTCTAAATGTCTCTTTGTGAGCGCCACAAGTGTTTCAATATTTTTTATTTTTTTTGCTGATTTTTTCTCAGAACCCACTTACGCGTTTCATTCATGCACCATCAAGCATAATTATATTTATAATACAGATTTTTCACTGATACTTTGCGTAGTTCCTACGTAGTTCTTGGGTAATTCTTACATAGTTGGCTGTGCAACGAACTACAAAAAAAAAAGAGAGATCGTACGAGAGCTATTGATGTGACATGCCATGCTCGTGCAGGTGTTTGCAAAGTGATCTTGCAGACGACAACGCGAACGCAATCGCTGATGTCGATAGCTTGTGCAGTTATGTTACTTCAAGGAAACCGTTGCGGCAGGCGTACATTCATTAATCAAACGTGTTTATATCTAAAATACCATACAGATCACTAACTTATTGTTTCAAGCTCAGTTTACAGAAGGCTGTTTTAGGCCGCACTTGGACGGTTGAAGACAAAATGGTCAAGCAACAGTGTACCGCAGCCGAGGAGCGAGCGCCGGCACGCGTCAGAGCTAGTATCCTGTGGTTGCGCGCCCTTTTCCTCCAGCCGACGCGAAGCGGCGCGTTCGCTTGTCGGCGCGCGCTGAAGCGTGCCGACGCATGCCTGTGGTTGGGGCTTAACGCATTTTCCTTGTGTACGCGTCCTTGTGTATTCGCTGGTACCCCCGTTTTCAAGTTCAGCAGCAGCAGCACGTTGACGTCGGCCATTGTGCGATCGTCTGCCGGCACGCACGCGTGCACTCCCTTCCTTTTCTAGGAAAAAGGAGCAGCAGTTGTTACCGCTTCCTGCCCGTCTTATCACAACTACGTCGTCAGTAGCCAGCTTCTAAATGTTGCCAAACGTGCACGGCAGAAACAAGAGAAAGAAAGGAGCGATAGGCAAAGATTTGCTATCGTCCAAACTCGGAGGAACTCATGAGCTGAGTAGGAATGGGGGAATGACACATTACACTATTATCGCACAGATTCAGCCTTTTGCTCAGGTTTCAAGATACAGGTTTTTCGGGGCTGCTGACCCTCAACATTTTTTTGGTTCGCGGTGGCAGCGGGTACGTGAAACGGGGAGTGGGAGAAGGAGGGCGGGCCGCTCTTCCTCTTTCTACTCCTTGCGGCTGCGCGGGGGAGTCTCGAAGAGCAAGGGCAGAGGGAAGGAGCGGGTGCCCGGCGCAGAATCACTTTTTCCCTCGGCAAAAGGCTGTGGCAATTTTTGTTTGTGATTTATTATTACTGACCCCGGCGACCACCAGGGGAAGGAGCAGCGCTAGCGCTGTATGGTGACGTCACCCGCACCCTACTTCGAACGCATGCGGGCGCTGATGAGGTGACAGCCTTAAAACCCCTATGTATAAAAAGTAGTGTCACGCTTTGAAGAATGCCGCCGCCGCCTCCTCGCACACCCTGTCCGAGGCCGACACCGCGTCGGTATTGGCCTTAATGGCATCACGTGGACCGTCGCGCCGCCGGGCGCTGGCTGCGTTTGTTTACGATCACGTTCCATCGCCATTTTCGCCCGAGAAGCGTCTACTGACTGGCGAGGAGCACGACGATAGCGGCGAACACAGTCGGCGATCGTCGAATCTGATCTGCGGCGAAAGATAAACAAGTGCACGTGTTTCAAGCGGTGTAGGAGGCGCAACGCCGAAAAAAGACCGCGAAAGAGAGGAGAAACGAGGAGGAGGGAAGGCGGAGGAGGAGGGTGTGGCTACTCTTTGTATATAAGGGCTTCAGACAGCCTGACGCCTCATTCTGCAAGTGGTATGTGAGTGGAGCGGCCACCATTAGCAGCGCTCGAAAGACATCAGTCATGTCTGGTCAAGGCGTATCGAATGCCGCAGAGCTGTTGAAGCCATCGGTCATGTCTGGTGAAGGTAAACAAACGTGTCGCGTATCGCCAGCTGAATACGAGATGTTGAAGCCATCGGTCGTGTCTGGTGAAAATAATCAAGCATCTCATCGGTCGTGTCTGGTGAAAATAATCAAGCATCAATCGCCTGCCAAAGAAGAGATGTTAAAGCCGTCCGTCGTGCCTGGTCAAGATGACGAAGCGTCCGACTCGCCACTTGCCAAAAAAGACGAGAAGTTTAAACCATCGGTCGTGTCTGGTGAAGATTGCCAAGCCTCTGACGCATCACCTGCCAAAGAGGATATGTGGGAGATGTGCCTTTTTCTGTTTTGTGACCCACGTGGGCGTCCGTACGATTGCTCGGATTTCCTGGAGTCAATGAAAAATCTTGGACTTTACCACGAGGTCGCAGGTATCGGGCCGTTATGGTACAGAAAAGTATGGCTGATTAAACTGAAGACAACTAAGGCCCTCTGAGCCCTCGCAAACGCTGGGAGCCTGCAGGTGAAAGGACACTACTGCGCTGTCGTGGATCCCGTTGTGGAGGCGCTTGAGCCTATAACCGGCAATGTCCAAGTGAACGAAAACTTGCCTCTGGAGCCAAGTGTGATATTTGTGACCCCGATTACGGTGTGTGAAATTGAGCACGGAAGTGAGAACCAGCAAGGAACACCACCATTCGCCAAAGAAACAGCGGCTCGACGTTCCTACGAAGTCCTGACTGATGCATAAACCGGGAACACTGACTAGCTGTGGCCAGAGAGCGCCCTCGAAAAGCCAGAAAACAGCGCCCACAACATGCCTCTGAAGTGAATTTCTCATGGTAGCAGAGGAACGGTAGTGCTCGACGATATGATGCACTGTCGAAACCGAAATGTGGCGTGGACCTTCAACAGTGCCATACTGGAACACTGTTTAGATTAGTCGAAGTGGACGTTGGGGAACTCGACAGTAAACGAGGCACTTTCATCTGTTGCACATTCTAGAGATGACAAATATTTTACTTTGGGATTATTTGTGGATTTCATGGGTCAAGAGGGAGCAACGGATAAGATGGTGAGGTGAGATCTTTGTTTGCGTCATTGTTTACTTGTTGGAAAACAATTGAGGTGATAATTGGCGTTACACGAATTGGTGTTGAGGAAAACTGTATTCTTGTAACATTCGTCAGTACGCTGTCTGCGCTTTTATTCAAGAACTTTAACTACAGTCAATGTGTGCGTGCATGCCAACAAAGCCTAAAGAATAGATAAAAAATTTGGACTATAACTGATTTGTGTTATTTATTAATATTTGTGTAGTGATGTTTATATCCGTGCTTTCATGTGAGAGTTACGAAAAGAGCTGTTAGATCTTGTTGTGCAGTCCAAAAGTGCGATAATTTGTGCGTATTTCGCATTATACGACGCATGTTGCATTTGCTTTCGGTGTTCTAACAAAGTTCGCACTGTATTTACTTGCAAATTGTGAATCTTAATATGGTGAAACGCCCTGGCCGGCGCACTATTTTGACGTCAGCTCTATTTGGGTCGCGATTTTGTAGTGATGCACTTTTCGATGCCTGGCGCTTTTCGAGCTTCGTCAGTAGTCAGAGCGATGCTCCGCCCGCGTTATCATTGGGGTCAGCCGGCGGTGATCGTTGAAAGATAAAGTGGCACAGAATTGAGCGGAAAGCATCACTGCAAAATCGCGGCACCCCCTTTTTTTTCTAGGTGCGTGTTATATGCACATGTTTGTTGTGTTAGATTAAGCCCAACGGAGTGAACCATTTATCTCAAGATGGCAGACAGGTGTATGGTGGGAAAAGCGGCGCAATCGTTTCTCCGGCTTTTGTCTAAGGCCAAAAGTTAGATGGCACAATATGTTAAAATTAAATCTATCGAGTTATTTTTGAGATGGTAATTTTCTCGGATATCCCGTAGCGAGTCTAAAGATCCCCGCGTCATAATGTTTTGCCCCTTGAAAGAGACATGTTACTCATTTATAGGTGTGTGATTATGACTGCGTGCAATGTGTGTTTAATGTGTTTGTTGCTACTTTGTCAAGTTATTTGTATGCTACGTGATGTTCATGGGCGTTTTAGTATGTGGATGATTGTGACAATTGGCATACGGTACTGCACTGAACGATCACGTCTCGTTGAAAACACAGTAAAAGGGCATGTCTGTGGGAATTTTGTTCGTGCCGCGCCTGACAATAAAAAAGAAAAGATGGTGGACAATAGGATTGAGACGTACGGTCACAGGTTATTACTTTCCAACTAATTCACAGGTTATTACTTTCCAACTAAGTTAGGCGTACGTTACCATTGCCGAAATGAAGTTTCAGAAATTTTGCTTCGCAACTTAGTGAAACATGTATTCTAACATTCATAAGTGATATGGCGTTACATTCTTTGTCTTTTCGTTATTGTGTAATAAATTTCATTTTGGAGTGAGCACTCGTCTTGTCTTTACCTTGGCTCGTGTCTACGTTTTTACATTCCTCCCCGCTCTGTATCTCATCTTCTTATTCCCCCTTTCCAATCATCCAGTGTAGAGTAGCCAACCAGACGCATTTCTGGTTAACATGCCTGCCTTCTCTCTCGTTCCTCCTCTTCCTTCATAATGTGCAGCTACGACGCACTCTTAGAAGCTCGCGCATGTCTGCGTTCTTAAAAAATGGATTCACCGCGTGAAACAATGTACGCCTCTTCAATTAAGTGCTCCACCTGACGAGGCCCACGTTTGCTAATATGCCCCGGCGACCTTAAAAGCCAATCGGCACTGAAGAAACAGCGCTGGCATATGCTCGCGCGCACAGTATAACACAGAAATGCTCCAGTGATTTCCAAGTGTCAGGTACAGGTGGGTTCGAAATAACACGGGATCTGCGAGCGGCGCGTCGAACTGCATTCTTGCGCCCGTTCATTCGAGCCATGACCAGGTGTCATATTGCGAAGCTGTGCTGAAACTGGACAGTACACGAAGAAAACCATAGCGAACTGTGGGAGACCGCAAAAACTCTAATTTTTTTCCTGCGGCACCTAAAATGCCTGCTCTGCGTTAAAGGGCAACTCCGGCGATTTTTTTACCATGTCGAGCTAATAAAATATTTAGGTTCCCGAGACCCTCCTGTGACGCACCTGATAGGAGAATTGTTCCGCAAATTCGAAAATAATTTTAAATAAGCAAAAAAGCGCAAAAACGAAACCGAAACCTGAGCAAGCAGCCGAGCGAACTTCCGCGTGTGACGTCACGAATGTATCCCCGGCGGGGAAGGCACGCAACGCATGCCGGTCTCGCCCGCGGGGTGAACGAAACCGGCGAAGAGCAGACGCTCAGCTTATTCGTGACCGCGCCGGACCTTCGGGGACATTAGGGTGACATTGCATGTAAGCTGCACCACCTATTCGGATCTGTCAAACAGTGACAGTTATGATTCAGAAGAATTCAATAGCCACGAATCGCCGTCCTCCACCACTAGAGCCATCACCCATGCGCAACATATCGCCCTGCGACATGAAGACCAAGGGTAGCCCTAACCACTGATATACGTGCTGCTTGCTATTTTAGGTATTTTACCCCTCTCAGGGAACCGCTTCGCATGCTCACTGTAAGATGTGGAGCACGACTTTCCGCATTTGTATCCCACAAGAACGCCGCTGACAGTCCAAAGCACCGACCGGCGCATTTGTTTACATCGGCAGGTACAGCGACCACTCGTACGTCGTTCGCTTGAGATAGCCGCTCATCGGTGACATCAATTAATGTCAGAACATATCAAAACACGTCGATTTTGTGCATGTAAGCACCGTTACATCACTCTGGGTCACGCTGATACGTGCGACCACGCACCTTCGGAAACAGCGAGCGGGAGACCGTATAGTAGGGAAGCGTTGTGCAGCCTGCTTATTTATTCTTCGTATTCTCTTCATGCACACAATTAGTGTTCCGTAAAGTAGACATAGATTGGGACATTGCGCGTATGATCGTTCATTTAGAGAATGTATAGTTTTCTCGCGGAAACGCCGATGTCATGAAGTATGACATCGTTGGCAGCTGAACGAGACGGTTGTTTACGCATGCTGTATTGAAGGGGCCTCCGCTTGCTGCCCATTTGGGATACGAGGCGAACAGTGCACCTCGTAAGCTAAATAATGTCAGCATAACAATGGGTAATAATACACCCATGGATTTGCGTAGTCACATTTCATTTAGGGAAGCGCCGGCGAGTGCGACTGGCCGCATTCGAGAACGGCAACGTATACGGATGTTGATTGCGCGTCGTGTTGTCGCTTTTAGCTTTTTGCGTGTGCACTGTACGAAATGAGGAATGGTTTATTTCAAATCCGTAGCAAAACTGAACTACAGAAGCAGCTTTCCTCATCCTAATAGCTTAATTAGCTTCATATCAGTGGGTCTGGTCCGCCAGCAGCAGACGCACGAACTTGGCCACTGTGATAGGCTTAACTTCGGTTGAACGCGATCGGCATCGGCTCAAACTGTGTTTGCGGATGGCGAGGGCTGAAGTTTCGTGCAGCCAACAACGCAACACCGCTTGCCACCCCGCATGACTTGCCCGTCCACAGGCAATGCAACTTCTCGCGACATCAACATCTCACGCCAAGCGCTAGCTCACGATCGTCCGACTCCTGCACGCTCTCGTCGCTGTCGTCTGCATGATCCCGGCATGCTCTGCGTGGACCATTCCTGACGTCATACACAATGTGGCCTATAACTGAGGAGGGGGTAAGGTAGGGTGCTCGAGGCAATAAATTAAATTCATTTGTAAAAAATCTGTGCAACTCTCAAGCCTGCTTTTTTTAGGACATGACGGAGTTATGCAGAGGAACAGACCCAGCGAATTTCATCGACATCCGTTGAAATCGAAAAATCGCCGGAGTTGCCCTTTAAAATTGACTAGGAACTCCTTACTTACTCACTACGCATGCATGTCCTTTCAAGTCCGTGCGTCTGCCACTACGCCAACTTCTTGCCAGCGCCCTGTTTGAATCGAGATTATTGCTCAAGATTAAGCTAGGAGAGCGGTGTCTGTTTCGGCCGGGGTGTCTTGTGACAATGCACTGGAAACTACGCCGGTCGAAAATGACAGCTCTGTCCCAGCGTAATTTTTTACAATCGTCGTGATTCCGACAGCACGCTGGCAAGAAATGGGCATATGGACAGGCACGGAAGCATGAAAGGAGGCGCATATAACATGACATGTCTCGGCAGAAGGCGTTTGCTTCGGTAAAGAGCGCACGAATGCAGTTTGGAAGGCGCTGGCAGATACCGTATTATTTTGTCCACGGCTGTACATTGTACTTGTGGGTAAATGACGCAGACTGATTTTTCTGTTACTCGTTGCGACGCGCATGCTTGCAACACGAGGACAAACATTTCAAAATGATCTTAACAAATAATAATGTGTTAAGGTTTATACTCGTGAGCGGTATGAGAAGGAATATGCGAATGCGGTTGAGAAAGTATTGTTGCATATGACGATGTGTTGAAATTACGTGTGGCGTTTTACGTGCCAAAATCATGATATAATATATATGAGGCACGTCGTAGTGGGGTGTCCGGATTATTTTCGATCGCTTGGGGTTTTTTAACGTGCACCGAATGCACAGTACACGGCCGTTTCTGCATTTCGCCACCATCGAAATGCGACCGCCGCGGCCGGGATTTGAAGCCGCGGCGTTGGGTTTAGCAGCGCAACGTCATAGCCCCTACGCCACCACGGCGCACAGGCTGCGTCGAGAAAAAAAAGTCGTTTACAGGGTCGCTTTAATCATTTATTCACATATTTATTTACTTTCTTGAAGCCGTCGGACAATATAGGCAAATAGTTTCTTTCATCGTACTCTATCCTCTCTCCCACCCCTCAACTAGAGATGCAAGCGTTTCGAAAACTTTGAATGCGTATGAAAAAAAAAGGAAAAAAAAAGGACATTTTGGAAACACTAGAAGGATATCCATTTCTCGAGATCTAGTAGCATGTCGAAGTAAAAGTGACTGCAATAGAGATTCCGTGCAAGGAAATGTTTCCAAAGCTCATGCAAAGATGTTGACATTGTAAAGCGAATAACCCGCTTTTTATTTTCGCTAGTGGATTATTTGTCACTTTTATAACTCTGATCAACCGTCCATGAAAGCTGCTGCTTTGCTCCGTTATTGAAAGAAGGCTATATTATATTGTCTGCATGCTTGTAGAACTTTTGTATTTCGGAACAGTTATTGCAGTTTGATGTGCTTGCTACGTAGTCAATTACATGTTGCGCGATTGCCATGGCGAAAGCAACGTCAAACGCGCTGACGTCTTCATAGACGTTTATAGACGGATGGAACGGTTGTAAAGAGGCAGCAATGAGCATTTTTTTTTCTGTCAGCCGCTCGAAACCGGAATAGAATGCCAAATATATATTGAAGCCTCTATTGTTTAATTCTGCAGGAAAATGCCGATTATGTCAACAAAAACATTCTCGACGTAGCTTTACAACAGTACGCATGGTTGATGTCACCGATTTCATCGCATATTCTCGTATTTTGCGCCATCTGCTGCAGTAAAGCTTTCAGTACTTGTTGTGTCGAGCCTTTAGCTATTTCAGAATTCTTTCTTTCTTTAATGAAAAACAAGTTTTGGCAGGGCGCAAATGCCGTCAGAACGGAAGACATGACAACAAACCCATGCGGGGAACTGTAGCTTGGCACTCCAGTCCTGTTTAATTTTTGCTTCTTTTCTGCCTGACCAAGTTTCCCATGACAAAAAAGTGAACGCTTTGTCGTTACTGATGTGCAATTTACTAATCCAGCCTTATATACTTCCCATTGGTGTACATACTGGGGGGGGGGGGGGCATGTAAGCCATTTTTCCCTCCACCCCCGCCCGCCCCCCTCCGGCACACACAAACTTTGAAACGCGGGCACTGTCGGCTGCACATTATCAAAACCAACAAAACAGCAGCAGCGGCCGAGTTTTCTTTCAGAATAGCGCTAACGTATGTAATGCTTTGTTTAATACGTATCCCCTCCCCTGCTTGGGCAACAAGCATTGTCTTTCGGGCCTCTACACGGCGATCACCTTTGCACGGCTGCATTGCAGAGTAGGCTGCCACTGGTCAAAAAAAAAAAAAATCACCTACCGCCACTTCCATCATCCCGAGTTTCGTGGGCCTGGCTCTATGCCGTCGTATGGCGTCAACCGTGGCCTCCGCGATCAGCTCCGGCAACGGCGCGCTGCCGGGGTTGATTGCGAAGGCGACGCGTCAACATAACCGCCGAATACCGTCAATCAGCGCAAACAGCGCAGAAAGCTTCGCTTTCTTCGATCCCCACAGTGCGTGGGATCTGCATTTTTTTTTTCATGTTTTACTCAGCGTAGCCACATCTGAGCAAATGCTTTGTTCATTCATTTAGGTCTGGCGACTTGGATTCAGAGGGTGCTTGCTTTGGCCGGAGTGGTTTAGCGTTTTTGATTCTGAGTCGTTCCAGTGGACCTTCTCAGGGCCGAGCAGCAAGAAATACCACAGGCGGAAAAAGCGGCAATGCCTATCCCTTCAAGCCATCGATGACGTCGCTCAACAGCGCATCCATTCTTGAGAGCTGCATCGGACAGCTCGACTTCGTGATGCATTGTCTGGCGGCGGGGCTGCTGTTGTGCCACACATCCTTGAGCGAGCCTTCATCGCGGTTACTTGAGCTTCCCCGAATGTCCAGCACTAATGGCTCGAAAGTGCACGGGAAAGGGTCGCCAACCTTAACACTTTTGCTAACAACAAGGAATGCGGTGCGGGTGACGTCACCACATCTGGTGCGCTCTTACCGCCATATGTATGCTATATTCTGCTATTATTACATGTTGTATAAAGCTTTTCAAAACCTTTTCGTCTGCTTCAAGAGTCGGTCCTCCACCCCGAAGTCGCAATACTGGTATATAGCTCATTCGAAAATTGAGTTCGTACGATACTTCGCAGGTGTTGCCCACAATATCTAACTATATTCCGCAGCAAACAACCGGGTCATCGTGTAGGCGGGACGTGCATTAATAAGGCTGCGCTACGCTGTTGCCACGACAACACGACCGGAATATATAAAAAAAAAACATTTTTGTTTGCAAGCTACAGATACCAGAACGACAAAAAGGTACGCCATCACATTGGAGACGTGATGGTGAGGATGCTTATTGGCAATCCCCTTATAAACGGGGTGTAGACAAGTGTGTCAGTTATAGTCTGCTTGATTTATTCAGGTTTTGCTTCATTTATCGCCATCTATCCGTTTGCCAACCTGATCTCGATCTCTCGTATTTAAAACCTCTATCACTATATTGTACCATCACATACGTTTGCAATGACTTCCATTCTATCAATGTATTCCCGGCTTTTTTACCATCAATACTCTAATCGTATCCGACTTATCTCGACTGGAGACCAGTTAACCCATTCATCTTCTTTGAGTTCCAATGCTTCTGGAAGGTGGACATTCCCTACGAGCCTTGCAGATTGAATATCGTAGCGTGTAATTACGATGTACCGAGGCGTTTCCAGGCTTTTTTGCAGCACATACATGCCTCATCCTGTGGCGCATATTTGACAAGCGAGTAGAGACAGTGCCCCCTAAAACTTGTTCTAGGTGGTTTTGGCAGAGACCGATGACCACAGCGATGACTGCGTAAAGTGGCAGCCGACCTTTCGCATTGCAGTGGCATAGGCAGGATATATATAGGTGTGGGTTCACCACCCACCTCACAAGTTTTCTGCCCCCCCTCGCCCCCTCCTACCCAATTTTTGTTTTTGTGTGAGTGCATTCAGATAGAGTGTGGACGTGGAGGCATTGAGTGAAGCAACGTGCCAATAAGATAGGTTGAATGTGTAGGCGAGTTGCCAAGAAAAGAAACAGAAAATACCCAGAAGGAAAAGAACAGAACGCGGCCAGGAGGTGCAGTCTCAGCTGCTGTCAATCACTGCTGCTGCCACTTTCTAAGCCCCCACTTTCTCTGAAGCGCCTTCAAATGAGTTCAAAACAGGCCTTGGCTTTGGTTGTATGGGGTGTCCCAGCTACGACATGCTCCCCAAAAAGTTTTAAGGGAAGGCTTCTATGAGGATGAAATAAACTATGTTTTTAGCAGTAACCTGAGGAATGGCGCCCAGTGTTTTATATTTTGTTCATAATTAAATAGATACTTATTCATGAACTAAAACGTTTTCTGTTTATACCCTGGTAGGTTTGTCGAGATTGTGTTTCAGAAAGCTTGATCGCTTTTCGTTCTCTTTTTTTTTCTGCGGCGCATTAAGTTGTAAGTGAATTTTGTAGTTCTGACTGTATAATTGGGCTTTGTGCTCCATTAGTTTAATTAGGCGTTTTGCATACACATAATACGGTCTTTTCACTTTCTTTTACTGTCACAGCAGTAGCTTTTGCGCATGTGTATGTGCTTTTATTATTATTTATATTTACTATCTATGATGGTATGTTCATGTATGCTGCAAGTTACATGTCCCACTGTTATTGCGTGCGCACTACTTGTCGCGCATCGTTACCCTCTGCCGCTGCCTCCTCTGCAAACGGGGTGGGAACATTGTGAAGCGTTTTCTCGCTTTTAATCCTACCTCCTCTTTCAATATGTATGTGTTGACGGGAATAAACATCGTCACTATTTTGCTCGCTATGCGTTGCATGATTATTTTCTACGTGCATAAAAGAAAGCCCACGATATAACAAAAATAAGTTCAGTTCTGCAGTTTTACGTGCCAAAACCACGACATGATTATGGGGCGCGCCTTAGTGGGGACCCCGGAATAACTTCGACCACCTGGTGTTCTTTAACGTGCACCCCACACACTGGTGTTTCTGCGTTTCATCCCCATCGAAATGCGGCCGCCGCGGCCCGGATTTGATCCCGCGACTTCGGGCTCAGCAGCGCAACCCCAAATCCACTACGCCACCTCGGCAGGTCCCGAATTATTTCCGCTGGCGCTGCAGCAGTGCTGCTCTCAAACATAAGTCAACCCAAACATAGACATAAGTGTAGCAGCCAAACGTTGAAGAAAACTCGACCCGTCATATCTTTGAGCGAAGTTGTCCATTACACGCGCTGAATTAGTGGGCATGCCTTCAGAGCTCACCAGCTACAATTTGTAAATTGAGTGTGTTTCCTAAACTAATTATTTCAAAAGTTGAGTAGTGAAAATTTTGTCCATTTTGAGCGGAAACAGCTCAACATAACGGGAGGTGAGAAAGGGGCGTTCTGTAATATTGCGCTCTTCCCGCTCAAGTCATGAACCGACCAGCCCAAATGCCTACGCTTCTGTAGTCGATTTTGCATTTCGATTTTAGTATCAGCCTATAGACGTCACACCACACCGGCGACGTCACAGCGTGACCTCACCGGCGCACGTGTGGTGACCCTGGTTGGCAAAAAACAGCCGTCGCCCGCTTTCTGCGTGGTGCAGTCGCGGAGTAGTTGGTGTAGGTGGGTGCCACCTGGACGCGTGTTTTTATTTATTTTATTTACTTTCTAATTGTTACGTCAGCCTCCACAATTCTCTTGCTAGCCAGATCAGCAGTAATGTGTGTCGGAGAAAATCGTGATGAGAAATTGATGAAATCGTGAGAAAATCGTGATGAGAAAATCGCCACCACATTTTCATCACGTAGTGATGAAAATGTGGTGGCGCTGGGCCTTTTTTACTTGCCAATGTGAACCACGTGGTGGTGGTCTGTGATGAATTGTGCAATGAAGAATATCGTCTTTTTTTCGTGGAAGTGCGCCACATTTGTTGTGGAAAAGTGTGCGGCGAAAACAGCTACGATATTGGCTTATCTTTGCGTAGGGAAAGAGACCACATTATGTGTGTATGCGCGCGCGTGGTGTGCTGCGCGATAAGCAATACATCTCGATTACGAGACTGTGGATGCATGTTGCGTGTAATAAAACCAGTCGTAGTGATCAGGCGTCGATAGAACTTCAGGACCCGTAATTATTGAACAGGTGAGAATGAACGAGACGCGATGATTAGTGAGCGCATGTATTTCAGGGCCATGCGCGCTGTGTGCAGAAAAAAAAAATCACAAAAAAAACCTTTGTTCCAGCATAATTTATCGACTGAGAGGTATGACTACAAATGAGCTCCTACGATGTTCTGACCACTGCCTAAGCTGCGTGTATACATTTAACCACGGGGAATGCTCAAAAGGCAAACCGCTGAAATTATCATGATTTAACGCAGATCTCAGGGGTCTTAAGCAAAACTGAACTTTTTTTTTCGTTATTGGTATATTCACCTTTATGGTACGGACTTCATGCTGTGATGATGCACATAAACGTGCAAAAGTTCGGTCTTGTAAAGTTGAAAGGAGCAAAGGAGGCAGCAGACACAGCGAAGTTACCGCGCAGAGGATTATGTACTTATGCAAGCTTTTGCTTTGTACATTCACATAACGGAGACTAATAATTAAAATTAAATTATGGTGTTTAACATCCCTAAGCTGTGCAGCGGCTTATGGGGGACAGTGTAAGGAAAGGCTCCGGATTAATTTTGTCCACCTAGGGTATCTTACCATTCTCCTAAAGCAGGGTGATAAGTTATTCTGCATTTCTCCCTCATCTGAATTAAGGCGCCGCTACTTGGTACGGCTCCACTGTAGTTGCTTTCGTAGCCTAGCTCGTCTGGCCACAATGACTCCACGCGGGCTGCGTCTACCGCATGGTCGGCGGCGTTCGCCCGCTCTTGGTTGCAAGCAGTGTGGTGTGACGAAGTTCATCTTGTATATCGTTTAAAACTACAGTGTAAATACGAAATTCCCACACACTGACTTACGGGAACCATGCACTCGGCAGGAACGCTACGTTGTTGTACCGGTAAAGCGGGGACGATTATACTTCCTAACCACAGTTCGTAAACGCTGTCACTTTAAAAAAATCGCAATATGCCGAACTTACGATCGCGGCAGTTGATATACAAGCAGCGCTCTTATGCAGAGAGAACAGGTCCCATTCAACGTTTTTTTGCCAACCAGCGTCCGCTTTGGAGGCGCGGCAGGTGGGAGGGGCGCCGCAGTGACGTCTCGCTGTTTGCAAACAGGGAGAGATCTATTATTAGAGTAGTCTATCTCAAGGAGCATAATTTTCCTACGCGTCCCAGGTGATTTAACAACATGGATAATTAAAAAATAGAAAAAAAATGGTTGGTCAACATTTCTTTCGTCATGCGTACTCGGACAGCACTTGCTTACTTTATTTTTCGTTTTGGTTACCCTGACCGCTCTTACATTTCGCGAACAGCGTCTTTTTCGTCGTCTGTTCGAATTTTTCCCCGGGTGAAGCGAAAACTCAAGAATGCGTACCGGCGTACATAAGAAAAACAAAAAGAGACGAAAGATAGAGGAATTGGGGAGAATATATATTCGTATGAGCAACAACGATATTCTATGTTTATTTCCATCCCGATAAGTCGGCAGGTAAGGGCATGGCCTGGGGAGGGGGGGGGGGGCAGTTTTGTGGCTGGAGCTACAGAAGGGAGAGTGCCCGTGGCTAACGTGTTCTTTGTGAAGTGTAGCAGGCGCCAGGACGAATGTTTCGCTTTACTGGCTTTAACGACACCTTCCTTTGCAGGGACAGGCATGCGGGAGATGATTATTGGAGTCAACATGGCTGTACAGGTGTGCATACTGTTCCTTGTACAAAGCACACGCGAATAACGTGAAGAGGCGAGGGAAAGCTTCATTAGAATAAAATAAACTGCGAAAGAAAAAAAAACTACCGTATACACTCAAGTAAAGGCCACACGAGTGTGGCCTTTACTCTGAATTCCAGCCAAATATCCGAATTCGCAACCAAAAATAGAAAAAAAAAATTAAATAAAGAAGAAAGATGAAAATCGGTGTACCTGCGGGAATCTGCGTACGCGAAGCTTTCATGAGCCAGCAAGGCGAAATGTTGCATTACTTATGGCGTTTTCCACTGGTCGATCTGGGGCAGGATTTTTTGCTCCACGGCGGCGAATCCAAATTTCACTGGTCGAGTTGGAGCGGGTTCGCGCTTTCCACTGGTCGTTTCGGATCAACTGGCTCCGCGCCGGATCGCTCTCACTTGCTCCGCTCCCGAGGCGCGGATTCGGGCGGAAATAGGGCGAGACGCATACATCACTTCTGCTGGCTGTGGTAGCCTGTGGTATTTCTTTCTTTCAGTATCTTGATAGGTAAACTACGAGTGACGTGTGTGTTCGTACATGCATGCTGAGAAAGTGAAATGAAAGATGGAAGGTTTTGAACGAGGTGAATAAACTGCACGCATTTTTGATGTTTATTTAGCTTGTATGTGTTAGCCGTCTGAATGCTTCACTTTGACGCAAAAAAAAAATTTATGTTGTATTACTCCTATCGTACATTTGAGGGTGCACATCATAGCTTGTAGCATGTGTAGCAATATTAGATAGGGATTACCAGCAAATGAATTTCACTTAGTTTTAATGCGAAAGCATCTGCAACTTATGTACCTTTACTTGCTTTCACATTTTCGCTCTGTATGCTGTTTGATGCTATTTGATGACCAAAATTGCTTTGTCTGAATTTAGGCGGATGGACAGGCAACAAAAAATAATTGGAAAGTATGAAAATAGTTCAATGTTACTCGCTTAAAATGAGTTTTCGTGACACATGAAAAAAAAAAACGGCTATAAATTTAGGCGAACTCGTTCCGTTATACTTTTCTCAAGCTAGGTGAACCATGAACGGGTGTCTTAAGATAATCATCGAATGCTCGCTTATACTCAAGCTGTTGCAACGCGAATATAAGGATAACTTGGGCACGCAGGTGGAAATATTGCTGTAAAAATCGGGCAGTAAGTGCTACGAGTAGTTCTCTTCATGCTGCCAATGAAGGAAAAAATAAAATAAAAACGTTTAGCCATGCGCGCGCTCTCAGAAAAGTTGCCAGCCGACAGGCCCAGCAAGTGATCGGCTAGCGACAAAAGATACAAAGCAAGTAAGATAAGTAGCATATGGTATGGGGCATAGTAACATAGGGCATAGGGTCGTCACGATAAAGCATCGGCACGATGCTTTCTTGGAAAGGAGGCTGTCACGACTAAAGAAGACAACGAAGTGAGGGACACGAGCGCAAAGCATGTCTCTCTCCGAAGAAGAGAAAGTTGGCGCGGCCAATTCTCCTTGGGGCCTTGAATATATAGCTTTGTGTTTGTTGTTGTGCCGTCATCCTGTGTGCTGTTCTTCGCGTCCTGCGACAATCCTGCAGGAAAATTGTAGCGGGTGATAACATAATGTGGCTTCTACTTAGATGCTACTTGAGTGCACATGTTGGCCTTGCTGAGGTGATTGGTATTTTTTTTTTTGTGTGTGTGTAAGAAGTTCAGTTTTTCAATTTCAATGGCTATCCAAGTCGCGATTTTTGTAAGCAGACCGGAAGCACAGCAGCTGGTCCCAATGCATGGGTGCTTCGATAGCATGGAGACGACGGAACCTACATCATCCAAAGGGTGTGCCATACGAGTAAGAACACCAGTTTCTTCGTACCCGGGTATGTCAATAGACATGTGTGCAAAAGCAACGCTTGCCTTAACTAAGTAGTTGATCTGCAGAATACGTGACTGGTTTTGAAAGGCAATGATTGGTTTTGCTTTTGTGCGTGCAATCGGTCTTCATTCCTATTCTTTTTTTTCTTTTGCAATAAAGATATTGTATTTACAGGTTACGTGTTCGCATAGCTGAAACCAATCTGAAATTACATGTGCAGAAAATCACAGTGCTCTCGGCGTTCTTGTGGAAACAGCAGGTGAAAGCGAACCTGCAGAAGCAGCTGCGTCCGCTGCTTGGAAAGAAGAGGGCTGGATCTCGTGTTTGTACAGTCGCGCGCGATCAGAGAAGGTAAAGGCGTTAAAGTGGTTAAAGCGCGAGTGTGTCGG